>NW_027480593.1:306815-613630 GCF_051401765.1 Calliopsis andreniformis | reverse complement strand
AATCCACAACCCTCAGTCCTCAATCCTCAATCTTCAATCATCAATATTCAATCTTCAATCCTCAACCCTCAATCCTGGATCCCCAATCCTCAATCCTCAATGTTCAATAATCAATACCCAATCCTCAATCTTCAATCCTCAATCCTCAATCCTCAATCCTCAATTCCCAATCCTCAATCGTCAATCCTCAATCCTCAATCCTCAATCCTCAATTCTCAATCCTCAATCCTCAGTCCTCAGTCCTCAAACCTCAAACCTCAACCCTCATACCTCAATCCTCAACCGTCAGTCCCTGTCCTCAATCCTCAACACTCAATCCTCAATCCTTAATCCTCAATCGTCAATCCTCAATCCTCAATCCTCAATCTTCAATCCTCAATCCTCAATCCTCAATCCTCTATCCTCATTCTTCAATACTCAATACCCAATCCTCAATCTTCAACACTCAATCCTCAGTCCTCAATTCTCAATCCTCAATCCTCAGTCCTCAGTCCTCAAACCTCAATACTCAACCCTCAGCCCTCATCCTCAATCCTCAGTCCTCAATCCTCAATCCTCAACCTTCAATCCTCGATACTCAATCTTCAATCATCAATCCTCAGTCCTCAAACCTCAATTCTGAATCCTCAATCCTGAATCCTCAATCTTCAGCCCTCAGTCCTCAACAATCAGTTGTCAACCCTGAATCCTCAATAGAATATCCTCAATTCACAGTTTTCAATACTCAATACTCAATCTGCATTCTTCAAACCTCTATCGACAAACATCGATTCTCATCACTCAACCCTCAATACTCAGTCCTCAAGGTTCAATCCTCAATCCTCAATCCACAATCCTCAATCGTCAATCTTCAATCCGCAATCCCCAGTCCTCAATCTTCAATCCTCAATGCTGAATCCTCAATCCTCAATCCTCAGACCTCAAACCTCAATCCTCAACCGTCAGTCCTCGTGCTCAATCCTCAACACTCAATCCTCAATCCTCAATCTTCAATCCTCAATACTCAATATTCAATCCTCAATCTTCAATCCTCAATCCTCAAACCTCTATCCTCAATATTCAACACACAACCCTCAACCACCAATCCTCAATACTCAACCATCAATCCTCAATTCCTAATACTCAATAGTGTATCCTGAATTATCATGGTTCAATACTCAATCCACAATATTCAATAATCAAATCTCAATCCTCAAACATCAATTCTCAACACTCAATCCTCAACACTCAGTCCACTCTTTTCAATCCTCCATCCTCAACCCTCAATCCTCAAGCGTCAATCCTCAATCCTCAACCCTCAATCCTCAGTCCTTAAACCTCAATCCTCAATCCTCAATCCTCAATCTTCAATCCTCAATACTCAATCTTCAATCCTCAATCCTCAATCCTCAGTCATCAAACCTCAATTCTGTATCCTCAATCCTGAATCCTCAATCATCAGCCCTCAGTCCTCAACAATCAGGTGACAATCCTCAATCCTCAATAGAATATCTTCAATTCACAGTTTTCAATACACAATACTCAATCTGCAATCTTCAAATCTCTATCCACAAACATCAATTCTCATCCATCAACCCTCAACACTCAGTCCTCAATGTTCAATCCTCAATCCTCAATTCTCAATCTTCAATCCTCAATACTCACTCTTTAATCCTCAATCCTCAATCCTCAATCTTCAATCCTCAGTCCTCAATACTCAATCCTCAATCCTCAATCCTCAATCCTCAATCATCAATCCTCAACCTTCAATACTCAATCCACAATCCTCAATCCTCAATCCTCAATCCTCAATCCTCAATCATCAATGCTCAGCCTTCAATCCTCAACACTCAATCTTTAATCATCAATCCTCAATCCTCAATCTTCAATCCTCAATCCTCAATCCTGAATCCTCAATCCTCAATCCTCAATCCTCAATCCTCAATCCTCAATATTCAATCCTCAATACTCAATCTTCAATCCTCGATCCTCAATCCTCAATGTTCAATCCTCAATACCCAATCCTCAGTCTTCAATCCTAAATCTTCAATCCTCAATCCCCATTCTCAATCCTCAATCCTCAGTCCTCAGTCCTCAAACCTCAATCCTCAACCCTCAGCCCTCATCGTCAATTCTCAATCCTCAATTCTCAATCCTCAATCTTCAATCCTCAATACTCAATCTTCAATCCACAATACTCAATCTTCAATCCTCAATACTCAATCTTCAATCCTCAATCCTCAATCCTCAATACTCAATCCTCAATCCTCAGTCCTCAATCCTCAATCTTCAATCCTCAATACTCAACCTTCAATACTCAATCCTCAATCCCCAATCCTCAATCCTCAATCCTCAATCCTCAATACTCAATCTTCAATCCTCAATCCTCAGTCCTCAAACCTCAATTCTGAATCCTCAATCCTGAATCCTCAATCATCAGCCCTCAGTCCTCAACAATCAGGTGACAATCCTCAATCCTCAATAGAATATCTTCAATTCACAGTTTTCAATACACAATACTCAATCTGCAATCTTCAAATCTCTATCCACAAACATCAATTCTCATCCCTCAACCCTCAACACTCAGTCCTCAATGTTCAATCCTCAATCCTCAATTCTCAATCTCCAATCCTCAATACTCACTCTTTAATCCTCAATCCTCAATCATCAATCTTCAATCCTCAGTCCTCAATACTCAATCCTCAATCCTCAATCCTCAATCCTCAATCATCAATCCTCAACCTTCAATACTCAATCCTCAATCCTCAATCCTCAATCCTCAATCCTCAATCATCAATGCTCAGTCTTCAATCCTCGACACTCAATCTTCAATCATCAATCCTCAATCCTCAATCTTCAATTCTCAATCCTCAATCCTGAATCCTCAATTCTCAATCCTCAATCCTCAATCCTCAATCCTCAATATTCAATCCTCAATACTCAATCTTCAATCCTCGATCCTCAATCCTAAATCCTCAGTCCTCATTCTTCAATCCTCAATACCCAATCCTCAATCTTCAATCCTCAATCCTCAATCCTCAATTCTCAATCCTCAATCCTCAATCTTCTGACCTCAAACATCAATAATCAACCCTCAGTCCTCGTCCTCAATCCACAACCCTCAGTCCTCAATCCTCAATCTTCAATCATCAATATTCAATCTTCAATCCTCAACCCTCAATCCTCGATCCCCAATCCTCAATCCTCAATGTTCAATAATCAATACCCAATCCTCAATCTTCAATCCTCAATCCTCAATCCTCAATCCTCAATTCTCAATCCTCAATCCGCAGTCCTCAGTCCTCAAACCTCAACCCTCAACCCGCAGCCCTCATCGTCAATTCTCAATCCTCAATCCTCAATCCTCAATCTTCAATCCTCAATACTCAATCTTCAATCCACAATCCTCAATCTTCAATCCTCAATACTCAATCTTCAATCCTCAATCCTCAATCCTCAATACTCAATCCTCAATCCTCAATCCTCAATCATCAATCCTCAACCTTCAATACTCAATCCACAATCCTCAATCCTCAATCCTCAATCCTCAATCCTCAATCATCAATGCTCAGTCTTCAATCCTCAACACTCAATCTTTAATCATCAATCCTCAATCCTCAATCTTCAATCCTCAATCCTCAATCCTGAATCCTCAATCCTCAATCCTCAATCCTCAATCCTCAATCCTCAATATTCAATCCTCAATACTCAATCTTCAATCCTCGATCCTCAATCCTCAATGTTCAATCCTCAATACCCAATCCTCAGTCTTCAATCCTAAATCTTCAATCCTCAATCCCCATTCTCAATCCTCAATCCTCAGTCCTCAGTCCTCAAACCTCAATCCTCAACCCTCAGCCCTCATCGTCAATTCTCAATCCTCAATTCTCAATCCTCAATCTTCAATCCTCAATACTCAATCTTCAATCCACAATACTCAATCTTCAATCCTCAATACTCAATCTTCAATCCTCAATCCTCAATCCTCAATACTCAATCCTCAATCCTCAGTCCTCAATCCTCAATCTTCAATCCTCAATACTCAACCTTCAATACTCAATCCTCAATCCCCAATCCTCAATCCTCAATCCTCAATCCTCAATACTCAATCTTCAATCCTCAATCCTCAGTCCTCAAACCTCAATTCTGAATCCTCAATCCTGAATCCTCAATCATCAGCCCTCAGTCCTCAACAATCATGTGACAATCCTCAATCCTCAATAGAATATCTTCAATTCACAGTTTTCAATACACAATACTCAATCTGCAATCTTCAAATCTCTATCCACAAACATCAATTCTCATCCCTCAACCCTCAACACTCAGTCCTCAATGTTCAATCCTCAATCCTCAATTCTCAATCTCCAATCCTCAATACTCACTCTTTAATCCTCAATCCTCAATCCTCAATCTTCAATCCTCAGTCCTCAATACTCAATCCTCAATCCTCAATCCTCAATCCTCAATCATCAATCCTCAACCTTCAATACTCAATCCTCAATCCTCAATCCTCAATCCTCAATCCTCAATCATCAATGCTCAGTCTTCAATCCTCGACACTCAATCTTCAATCATCAATCCTCAATCCTCAATCTTCAATTCTCAATCCTCAATCCTGAATCCTCAACCCTCAATCCTCAATCCTCAATCCTCAATTATCAATATTCAATCCTCAATACTCAATCTTCAATCCTCGATCCTCAATCCTAAATCCTCAGTCCTCATTCTTCAATCCTCAATACCCAATCCTCAATCTTCAATCCTCAATCCTCAATCCTCAATTCTCAATCCTCAATCCTCAATCTTCTGACCTCAAACATCAATAATCAACCCTCAGTCCTCGTCCTCAATCCACAACCCTCAGTCCTCAATCCTCAATCTTCAATCATCAATATTCAATCTTCAATCCTCAACCCTCAATCCTCGATCCCCAATCCTCAATCCTCAATGTTCAATAATCAATACCCAATCCTCAATCTTCAATCCTCAATCCTCAATCCTCAATCCTCAATTCTCAATCCTCAATCCGCAGTCCTCAGTCCTCAAACCTCAACCCTCAACCCGCAGCCCTCATCGTCAATTCTCAATCCTCAATCCTCAATCCTCAATCTTCAATCCTCAATACTCAATCTTCAATCCACAATCCTCAATCTTCAATCCTCAATACTCAATCTTCAATCCTCAATCCTCAATCCTCAATACTCAATCCTCAATCCTAAATCCTCAGTCCTCATCCTTCAATCCTCACTCTTCAATCCCCAATCCTCAATCCTCAATTCTCAATCCTCAATCCTCAACCTTCAGACCTCAAACATCAATACTCAACCCTCAGTCCTCGTCCTCAATCCACAACACTCAATCTTCAATCCTCAATCTTCAATCATCAATATTGAATCTTCAATCCTCAACCCTCAATCCTGGATCCTCAATCCCCAATCCTCAATGCTCAATACTCAATTCCCAATCCTCAATCGTCAATCCTCAATCCTCAATCCTCAATCCTCAATTCTCAATCCTCAATCCTCAGTCCTCAGTCCTCAAACCTCAAACCTCAACCCTCAAACCTCAATCCTCAACCGTCAGTCCCTGTCCTCAATCCTCAACACTCAATCCTCAATCCTCAATCCTCAATCGTCAATCCTCAATCCTCAATACTCAATCCTCAACCCTCAGCCCTCATCCTCAATCCTCAGTCCTCAATCCTCAATCCTCAATCTTCAATCTTCAATACTCAATCTTCAATCCTCAATCCTCAATCCTCAGTCCTCAAACCTCAATTCTGTATCCTCAATCCTGAATCCTCAATCATCAGCCCTCAGTCCTCAACAATCAGGTGACAATCCTCAATCCTCAATAGAATATCTTCAATTCACAGTTTTCAATACACAATACTCAATCTGCAATCTTCAAATCTCTATCCACAAACATCAATTCTCATCCCTCAACCCTCAACACTCAGTCCTCAATGTTCAATCCTCAATCCTCAATTCTCAATCTTCAATCCTCAATACTCACTCTTTAATCCTCAATCCTCAATCCTCAATCTTCAATCCTCAGTCCTCAATACTCAATCCTCAATCCTCAATCCTCAATCCTCAATCATCAATCCTCAACCTTCAATACTCAATCCTCAATCCTCAATCCTCAATCCTCAATCCTCAATCATCAATGCTCAGTCTTCAATCCTCAACACTCAATCTTTAATCATCAATACTCAATCCTCAATCTTCAATCCTCAATCCTCAATCCTGAATCCTCAATCCTCAATCCTCAATCCTCAATCCTCAATCCTCAATATTCAATCCTCAATACTCAATCTTCAATCCTCGATCCTCAATCCTAAATCCTCAGTCCTCATTCTTCAATCCTCAATACCCAATCCTCAATCTTCAATCCTCAATACTCAATCCTCAATTCTCAATCCTCAATCCTCAATCTTCTGACCTCAAACATCAATAATCAACCCTCAGTCCTCGTCCTCAATCCACAACCCTCAGTCCTCAATCCTCAATCTTCAATCATCAATATTCAATCTTCAATCCTCAACCCTCAATCCTCGATCACCAATCCTCAATCCTCAATGTTCAATAATCAATACCCAATCCTCAATCTTCAATCCTCAATCCTCAATCCTCAATCCTCAATTCTCAATCCTCAATCCGCAGTCCTCAGTCCTCAAACCTCAACCCTCAACCCGCAGCCCTCATCGTCAATACTCAATCCTCAATCCTCAATCCTCAACCTTCAATCCTCAATACTCAATCTTCAATCCACAATCCTCAATCTTCAATCCTCAATACTCAATCTTCAATCCTCAATCCTCAATCCTCAATACTCAATCCTCAATCCTAAATCCTCAGTCCTCATCCTTCAATCCTCAATACCCAATCCTCAATCTTCAATCCTCAATCCTCAATCCTCAATCCTCAACCTTCAGACCTCAAACATCAATACTCAACCCTCAGTCCTCGTCCTCAATCCACAACACTCAATCTTCAATCCTCAATCTTCAATCATCAATATTGAATCTTCAATCCTCAACCCTCAATCCTGGATCCTCAATCCTCAATTCTCAATGCTCAATCCTCAATTACCAATCCTCAATCGTCAATCCTCAATCCTCAATCCTCAATCCTCAATTCTCAATCCTCAATCCTCAGTCCTCAGTCCTCAAACCTCAAACCTCAACCCTCATACCTCAATCCTCAACCGTCAGTCCCTGTCCTCAATCCTCAACACTCAATCCTCAATCCTTAATCCTCAATCGTCAATCCTCAATCCTCAATCCTCAATCTTCAATCCTCAATCCTCAATCCTCAATCCTCTATCCTCATTCTTCAATACTCAATACCCAATCCTCAATCTTCAACACTCAATCCTCAGTCCTCAATTCTCAATCCTCAATCCTCAGTCCTCAGTCCTCAAACCTCAATACTCAACCCTCAGCCCTCATCCTCAATCCTCAGTCCTCAATCCTCAATCCTCAATCTTCAATCCTCGATACTCAATCTTCAATCATCAATCCTCAGTCCTCAAACCTCAATTCTGAATCCTCAATCCTGAATCCTCAATCTTCAGCCCTCAGTCCTCAACAATCAGTTGTCAACCCTGAATCCTCAATAGAATATCCTCAATTCACAGTTTTCAATACTCAATACTCAATCTCCATTCTTCAAACCTCTGTCCTCAAACATCAATTCTCAACACTCAATCCTCAACACTCAGTCCACTCTTTTCAATCCTCCATCCTCAACCCTCAATCCTCAAGCGTCAATCCTCAATCCTCAACCCTCTATCCTCAGTCCTTAAACCTCAATCCCGATTCCTCAATCCTGAATCCTCAATCTTTAGCCCTCAGTCCTCAACAATCAACTGTCAATCCTCAATCCTCAATAGAATATCCTCAATTCACAGTTTTCAATACTCAATCCCCATTCTTCAATCTTCAAATCTCAATCCACAAACATCAATTCCCATCACTCAACCCTCAACACTAAGTCCTCAATCTTCAATCCTCAATCCTCAATCCTCAACCTTCAGTCCTCAATACTCAATCTTCAATCCTCAATTCTCAATCCTCAATCCTCAATCCTCAGACCTCAAACATCAATACTCAACCCTCAGTCCTCGTCCTCAATCCACAACCCTCAATCCTCAATCCTCAACCTTCAATCATCAATATTCAGTCTTCAATCCTCAATCCTCAATCCTCGATCCTCAATCCTCAATCCTCAATGTTCAATCCTCAATACCCAATCCTCAATCTTCAATCCTCAATCCTCAATCCTCAATCCTCAATTCTCAATCCTCAATCCTCAGTCCTCAGTCCTCAAACCTCAATTCTCAACCCTCAGCCCTCATCGTCAACTCTCAATCCTCAATCCTCAATCCTCAATCTTCAATCCTCGATACTCAATCTTCAATTCACAATCCTCAACCTTCAATCCTCAATCCTCAATCCTCAATACCCAATCCTCAATCTTCAACACTCTATCCTCAATCCTCGATTCTGAATACTCAATCCTCAGTCCTCAGTCCTCAAACCTCAATACTCAACCCTCAGCCCTCATCCTCAACCCACAATCCTCAATCCTCAATCCTCAATCCTCAATCCTCAATCTTCAATCCTCAATACTCAATCTTCAATCCTCCGTCCTCAATCCTCAGTCCTCAAACCTCAGTTCACAATCCCCAATCCTGACTCCTCAATCTTCAGCCCTCAGTCCTCAACAATCAGGTGACAATCCTCAATCCTCAATAGAATATCATCAATTCACAGTTTTCAATACAGAATACTCAATCTGGAATCTTCAAATCTCTATCCACAAACATCAATTCTCATCACTCAACCCACAACACTCAGTCCTCAATTTTCAATCCTCAATCCTCAATTCTCAATCTTCAATCCGTAATACTCAATCTTTAATCCTCAATCCTCAATCCTCAATCTTCAATCCTCAGTCATCAATACTCAATCCTCAATCCTCAATCCTCAATCCTCAATCATCAATCCTCAATTTTCAATACTCAATCCTCAATCCTCAATCCTCAATCCTCAATCCTCAATCCTCAATCATCAATCCTCAATCTTCAATCCTCAATACTCAATCTTTAATCATCAACCCTCAATCCTCAATCTTCAATCCTCAATCCTCAATCCTCAATCCTCAATTCTCAATCCTCAATCCTCAGTCCTCAGTCCTCAAACCTCAATCCTCAACCCTCAGCCCTCATCGTCAATTCTCAATCCTCAATTCTCAATCCTCAATCTTCAATCCTCAATCCTCAATTCTCAATCTTCAATCCGCAATACTCAATCTTTAATCCTCAATCCTCAATCCTCAATCTTCAATCCTCAGTCATCAATACTCAATCCTCAATCCTCAATCCTCAATCCTCAATCCTCAATCATCAATCCTCAATCTTCAATACTCAATCCACACTCCTCAATCCTCAATCCTCAATCCTCAATCCTCAATCATCAATCCTCAATCTTCAATCCTCAATACTCAATCTTTAATCATCAATCCTCAATCCTCAATCTTCAATCCTCAATCCTCAATCTACAATCATCAATATTCAATCTTCAATCCTCAATCCTCAATCCTCGATACTCAATCCTCAATCCTCAATGTTCAATCCTCAATACCCAATCCTCAGTCTTCAATCCTAAATCTTCAATCCTCAATCCCCATTCTCAATCCTCAATCCTCAGTCCTCAGTCCTCAAACCTCAATCCTCAACCCTCAGCCCTCATCGTCAATTCTCAATCCTCAATTCTCAATCCTCAATCTTCAATCCTCAATACTCAATCTTCAATCCACAATACTCAATCATCAATCCTCAATACTCAATCTTCAATCCTCAATCCTCAATCCTCAATACTCAATCCTCAATCCTCAGTCCTCAATCCTCAATCTTCAATCCTCAATACTCAACCTTCAATACTCAATCCTCAATCCCCAATCCTCAATCCTCAATCCTCAATCCTCAATACTCAATCTTCAATCCTCAATCCTCAGTCCTCAAACCTCAATTCTGAATCCTCAATCCTGAATCCTCAATCATCAGCCCTCAGTCCTCAACAATCAGGTGACAATCCTCAATCCTCAATAGAATATCTTCAATTCACAGTTTTCAATACACAATACACAATCTGCAATCTTCAAATCTCTATCCACAAACATCAATTCTCATCCCTCAACCCTCAACACTCAGTCCTCAATGTTCAATCCTCAATCCTCAATTCTCAATCTTCAATCCTCAATACTCACTCTTTAATCCTCAATCCTCAATCCTCAATCTTCAATCCTTAGTCCTCAATACTCAATCCTCAATCCTCAATCCTCAATCCTCAATCATCAATCCTCAACCTTCAATACTCAATCCTCAATCCTCAATCCTCAATCCTCAATCCTCAATCATCAATGCTCAGTCTTCAATCCTCAACACTCAATCTTCAATCATCAATCCTCAATCCTCAATCTTCAATCCTCAATCCTCAATCCTGAATCCTCAATCCTCAATCCTCAATCCTCAATCCTCAATCCTCAATATTCAATCCTCAATACTCAATCTTCAATCCTCGATCCTCAATCCTAAATCCTCAGTCCTCATTCTTCAATCCTCAATACCCAATCCTCAATCTTCAATCCTCAATCCTCAATCCTCAATTCTCAATCCTCAATCCTCAATCTTCTGACCTCAAACATCAATAATCAACCCTCAGTCCTCGTCCTCAATCCACAACCCTCAGTCCTCAATCCTCAATCTTCAATCATCAATATTCAATCTTCAATCCTCAACCCTCAATCCTCGATCCCCAATCCTCAATCCTCAATGTTCAATAATCAATACCCAATCCTCAATCTTCAATCCTCAATCCTCAATCCTCAATCGTCAATTCTCAATCCTCAATCCGCAGTCCTCAGTCCTCAAACCTCAACCCTCAACCCGCAGCCCTCATCGTCAATTCTCAATCCTCAATCCTCAATCCTCAATCTTCAATCCTCAATACTCAATCTTCAATCCACAATCCTCAATCTTCAATCCTCAATACTCAATCTTCAATCCTCAATCCTCAATCCTCAATACTCAATCCTCAATCCTAAATCCTCAGTCCTCATCCTTCAATCCTCAATACCCAATCCTCAATCTTCAATCCTCAATCCTCAATCCTCAATCCTCAACCTTCAGACCTCAAACATCAATACTCAACCCTCAGTCCTCGTCCTCAATCCACAACACTCAATCTTCAATCCTCAATCTTCAATCATCAATATTGAATCTTCAATCCTCAACCCTCAATCCTGGATCCGCAATCCTCAATCCTCAATGCTCAATCCTCAATTCCCAATCCTCAATCGTCAATCCTCAATCCTCAATCCTCAATCCTCAATTCTCAATCCTCAATCCTCAGTCCTCAGTCCTCAAACCTCAAACCTCAACCCTCATACCTCAATCCTCAACCGTCAGTCCCTGTCCTCAATCCTCAACACTCAATCCTCAATCCTTAATCCTCAATCGTCAATCCTCAATCCTCAATCCTCAATCTTCAATCCTCAATCCTCAATCCTCAATCCTCTATCCTCATTCTTCAATACTCAATACCCAATCCTCAATCTTCAACACTCAATCCTCAGTCCTCAATTCTCAATCCTCAATCCTCAGTCCTCAGTCCTCAAACCTCAATACTCAACCCTCAGCCCTCATCCTCAATCCTCAGTCCTCAATCCTCAATCCTCAATCTTCAATCCTCGATACTCAATCTTCAATCATCAATCCTCAGTCCTCAAACCTCAATTCTGAATCCTCAATCCTGAATCCTCAATCTTCAGCCCTCAGTCCTCAACAATCAGTTGTCAACCCTGAATCCTCAATAGAATATCCTCAATTCACAGTTTTCAATACTCAATACTCAATCTGCATTCTTCAAACCTCTATCCACAAACATCGATTCTCATCACTCAACCCTCAATACTCAGTCCTCAACGTTCAATCCTCAATCCTCAATCCACAATCCTCTATCGTCAATATTCAATCCGCAATCCCCAGTCCTCAATCTTCAATCCTCAATGCTGAATCCTCAATCCTCAATCCTCAGACCTCCAACCTCAATCCTCAACCGTCAGTCCTCGTGCTCAATCCTCAACACTCAATCCTCAATCCTCAATCTTCAATCATCAATACTCAATATTCAATCCTCAATCTTCAATCCTCAATCCTCAATCCTCTATCCTCAATATTCAACACACAACCCTCAACCACCAATCCTCAATACTCAACCATCAATCCTCAATTCCTAATACTCAATAGTGTATCCTGAATTATCATGGTTCAATACTCAATCCACAATATTCAATAATCAAATCTCAATCCTCAAACATCAATTCTCAACACTCAATCCTCAACACTCAGTCCACTCTTTTCAATCCTCCATCCTCAACCCTCAATCCTCAAGCGTCAATCCTCAATCCTCAACCCTCAATCCTCAGTCCTTAAACCTCAATCCTCAATCCGCAATCCTCAATCTTCAATCCTCAATACTCAATCTTCAATCCTCAATCCTCAATCCTCAGTCCTCAAACCTCAATTCTGTATCCTCAATCCTGAATCCTCAATCATCAGCCCTCAGTCCTCAACAATCAGGTGACAATCCTCAATCCTCAATAGAATATCTTCAATTCACAGTTTTCAATACACAATACTCAATCTGCAATCTTCAAATCTCTATCCACAAACATCAATTCTCATCCCTCAACCCTCAACACTCAGTCCTCAATACCCAATCCTCAATCTTCAATCCTCAATCCTCAATCCTCAATCCTCAATTCTCAATCCTCAATCCTCAGTCCTCAGTCCTCAAACCTCAATTCTCAACCCTCAGCCCTCATCGTCAACTCTCAATCCTCAATCCTCAATCCTCAATCTTCAATCCTCGATACTCAATCTTCAATTCACAATCCTCAACCTTCAATCCTCAATCCTCAATCCTCAATACCCAATCCTCAATCTTCAACACTCTATCCTCAATCCTCGATTCTGAATACTCAATCCTCAGTCCTCAGTCCTCAAACCTCAATACTCAACCCTCAGCCCTCATCCTCAACCCACAATCCTCAATCCTCAATCCTCAATCCTCAATCCTCAATCTTCAATCCTCAATACTCAATCTTCAATCCTCCGTCCTCAATCCTCAGTCCTCAAACCTCAATTCACAATCCCCAATCCTGACTCCTCAATCTTCAGCCCTCAGTCCTCAACAATCAGGTGACAATCCTCAATCCTCAATAGAATATCATCAATTCACAGTTTTCAATACAGAATACTCAATCTGGAATCTTCAAATCTCTATCCACAAACATCAATCCTCATCACTCAACCCACAACACTCAGTCCTCAATTTTCAATCCTCAATCCTCAATTCTCAATCTTCAATCCGTAATACTCAATCTTTAATCCTCAATCCTCAATCCTCAATCTTCAATCCTCAGTCATCAATACTCAATCCTCAATCCTCAATCCTCAATCCTCAATCATCAATCCTCAATTTTCAATACTCAATCCTCAATCCTCAATCCTCAATCCTCAATCCTCAATCCTCAATCATCAATCCTCAATCTTCAATCCTCAATACTCAATCTTTAATCATCAACCCTCAATCCTCAATCTTCAATCCTCAATCCTCAATCCTCAATCCTCAATTCTCAATACTCAATCCTCAGTCCTCAGTCCTCAAACCTCAATCCTCAACCCTCAGCCCTCATCGTCAATTCTCAATCCTCAATTCTCAATCCTCAATCTTCAATCCTCAATCCTCAATTCTCAATCTTCAATCCGCAATACTCAATCTTTAATCCTCAATCCTCAATCCTCAATCTTCAATCCTCAGTCATCAATACTCAATCCTCAATCCTCAATCCTCAATCCTCAATCCTCAATCATCAATCCTCAATCTTCAATACTCAATCCACAATCCTCAATCCTCAATCCTCAATCCTCAATCCTCAATCATCAATCCTCAATCTTCAATCCTCAATACTCAATCTTTAATCATCAATCCTCAATCCTCAATCTTCAATCCTCAATCCTCAATCTACAATCATCAATATTCAATCTTCAATCCTCAATCCTCAATCCTCGATACTCAATCCTCAATCCTCAATGTTCAATCCTCAATACCCAATCCTCAGTCTTCAATCCTAAATCTTCAATCCTCAATCCCCATTCTCAATCCTCAATCCTCAGTCCTCAGTCCTCAAACCTCAATCCTCAACCCTCAGCCCTCATCGTCAATTCTCAATCCTCAATTCTCAATCCTCAATCTTCAATCCTCAATACTCAATCTTCAATCCACAATACTCAATCATCAATCCTCAATACTCAATCTTCAATCCTCAATCCTCAATCCTCAATACTCAATCCTCAATCCTCAGTCCTCAATCCTCAATCTTCAATCCTCAATACTCAACCTTCAATACTCAATCCTCAATCCCCAATCCTCAATCCTCAATCCTCAATCCTCAATACTCAATCTTCAATCCTCAATCCTCAGTCCTCAAACCTCAATTCTGAATCCTCAATCCTGAATCCTCAATCATCAGCCCTCAGTCCTCAACAATCAGGTGACAATCCTCAATCCTCAATAGAATATCTTCAATTCACAGTTTTCAATACACAATACACAATCTGCAATCTTCAAATCTCTATCCACAAACATCAATTCTCATCCCTCAACCCTCAACACTCAGTCCTCAATGTTCAATCCTCAATCCTCAATTCTCAATCTTCAATCCTCAATACTCACTCTTTAATCCTCAATCCTCAATCCTCAATCTTCAATCCTCAGTCCTCAATACTCAATCCTCAATCCTCAATCCTCAATCCTCAATCATCAATCCTCAACCTTCAATACTCAATCCTCAATCCTCAATCCTCAATCCTCAATCCTCAATCATCAATGCTCAGTCTTCAATCCTCAACACTCAATCTTCAATCATCAATCCTCAATCCTCAATCTTCAATCCTCAATCCTCAATCCTGAATCCTCAATCCTCAATCCTCAATCCTCAATCCTCAATCCTCAATATTCAATCCTCAATACTCAATCTTCAATCCTCGATCCTCAATCCTAAATCCTCAGTCCTCATTCTTCAATCCTCAATACCCAATCCTCAATCTTCAATCCTCAATCCTCAATCCTCAATTCTCAATCCTCAATCCTCAATCTTCTGACCTCAAACATCAATAATCAACCCTCAGTCCTCGTCCTCAATCCACAACCCTCAGTCCTCAATCCTCAATCTTCAATCATCAATATTCAATCTTCAATCCTCAACCCTCAATCCTCGATCCCCAATCCTCAATCCTCAATGTTCAATAATCAATACCCAATCCTCAATCTTCAATCCTCAATCCTCAATCCTCAATCCTCAATTCTCAATCCTCAATCCGCAGTCCTCAGTCCTCAAACCTCAACCCTCAACCCGCAGCCCTCATCGTCAATTCTCAATCCTCAATCCTCAATCCTCAATCTTCAATCCTCAATACTCAATCTTCAATCCACAATCCTCAATCTTCAATCCTCAATACTCAATCTTCAATCCTCAATCCTCAATCCTCAATACTCAATCCTCAATCCTAAATCCTCAGTCCTCATCCTTCAATCCTCAATACCCAATCCTCAATCTTCAATCCTCAATCCTCAATCCTCAATCCTCAACCTTCAGACCTCAAACATCAATACTCAACCCTCAGTCCTCGTCCTCAATCCACAACACTCAATCTTCAATCCTCAATCTTCAATCATCAATATTGAATCTTCAATCCTCAACCCTCAATCCTGGATCCGCAATCCTCAATCCTCAATGCTCAATCCTCAATTCCCAATCCTCAATCGTCAATCCTCAATCCTCAATCCTCAATCCTCAATTCTCAATCCTCAATCCTCAGTCCTCAGTCCTCAAACCTCAAACCTCAACCCTCATACCTCAATCCTCAACCGTCAGTCCCTGTCCTCAATCCTCAACACTCAATCCTCAATCCTTAATCCTCAATCGTCAATCCTCAATCCTCAATCCTCAATCTTCAATCCTCAATCCTCAATCCTCAATCCTCTATCCTCATTCTTCAATACTCAATACCCAATCCTCAATCTTCAACACTCAATCCTCAGTCCTCAATTCTCAATCCTCAATCCTCAGTCCTCAGTCCTCAAACCTCAATACTCAACCCTCAGCCCTCATCCTCAATCCTCAGTCCTCAATCCTCAATCCTCAATCTTCAATCCTCGATACTCAATCTTCAATCATCAATCCTCAGTCCTCAAACCTCAATTCTGAATCCTCAATCCTGAATCCTCAATCTTCAGCCCTCAGTCCTCAACAATCAGTTGTCAACCCTGAATCCTCAATAGAATATCCTCAATTCACAGTTTTCAATACTCAATACTCAATCTGCATTCTTCAAACCTCTATCCACAAACATCGATTCTCATCACTCAACCCTCAATACTCAGTCCTCAACGTTCAATCCTCAATCCTCAATCCACAATCCTCAATCGTCAATCTTCAATCCGCAATCCCCAGTCCTCAATCTTCAATCCTCAATGCTGAATCCTCAATCCTCAATCCTCAGACCTCAAACCTCAATCCTCAACCGTCAGTCCTCGTGCTCAATCCTCAACACTCAATCCTCAATCCTCAATCTTCAATCATCAATACTCAATATTCAATCCTCAATCTTCAATCCTCAATCCTCAATCCTCTATCCTCAATATTCAACACACAACCCTCAACCACCAATCCTCAATACTCAACCATCAATCCTCAATTCCTAATACTCAATAGTGTATCCTGAATTATCATGGTTCAATACTCAATCCACAATATTCAATAATCAAATCTCAATCCTCAAACATCAATTCTCAACACTCAATCCTCAACACTCAGTCCACTCTTTTCAATCCTCCATCCTCAACCCTCAATCCTCAAGCGTCAATCCTCAATCCTCAACCCTCAATCCTCAGTCCTTAAACCTCAATCCTCAATCCGCAATCCTCAATCTTCAATCCTCAATACTCAATCTTCAATCCTCAATCCTCAATCCTCAGTCCTCAAACCTCAATTCTGTATCCTCAATCCTGAATCCTCAATCATCAGCCCTCAGTCCTCAACAATCAGGTGACAATCCTCAATCCTCAATAGAATATCCTCAATTCACAGTTTTCAATACGGAATACTCAATCTGGAATCTTCAAATCTCTAGCCACAAACATCAATTCTCATCACTCAACCCTCAACACTCAGTCCTCAATGTTCAATCCTCAATCCTCAATTCTCAATCTTCAATCCGCAATACTCAATCTTTAATCCTCAATTCTCAATCCTCAATCTTCAATCCTCAGTCATCAATACTCAATCCTCAATCCTCAATCCTCAATCCTCAATCATCAATCCTCAAATTTCAATACTCAATCCTCAATCCTCAATCCTTAATCCTCAATCCTCAATCCTCAATCATCAATCCTCAATCTTCAATCCTCCATACTCAATCTTTAACCACCAATCCTCAATCCTCAATCTTCAATGCTCAATCCTCAATCCTCAATCCTCAATTCTCAATCCTCAATCCTCAGTCCTCAGTCCTCAACCCTCAATCCTCAACCCTCAGCCCTCACCGTCAATTCTCAATCCTCAATCCTCAATCCTCAATCTTCAATCCTCAATACTCAATCTTCAATCCACAATCCTCAATCTTCAATCCTCAATACTCAATCTTCAATCCTCAATCCTCAATCCTCAATCCTCAGTCCTCAAACCTCAATCCTGATTCCTCAATCCTGAATCCTCAATCTTCAGACCTAAGTCCTCAACAATCATTTGTCAATTCACAATCCTCAATAGAATATCATGAATTCACAGTTTTCAATACTCAATACTCAATCTGCAATCTTTAAACCTCTATCCACACACATCAATTCTCATAACTCAACCCTCAACACTCAGTCCCCAATCCTCAATCTTCAATCCTCAATCCTCAATCAATCCTCAATCCTCAATCCTCAATCTTCAATCCTCAATACTCAATCATCAATCCTCAATACTCATTCCTCAATCCTCAATCCTCAACCCTCAATCGTCAGTCTTCAAACCTCTATACTCAATCTTCAATCCTCAATCCTCAATCCTCAATCCTCAAGCCTCATCCTACAATCCTCAATACCCAATCCTCAATCTTCAATAGTCAATCCTCAATCCTCAATTCTCAATCGTCAATCCTCAGTCCTCAGTCCTCAAACCTCAATCCTCAACGCACAGCTCTCATCCTCAATCCTAAATCCTCAATCCTCAATCCTCAATCCTCAATCTTCAATACTCAATCTTCAATCCTCAGCCCTCAATCCTCAGTCCTCAAACCTCAATTCTGAATCCCCAATCCTGAATCCTCAATCTTCAGCCCTCAGTCCTCAACAATCAGGTGACAATCCTCAATCCTCAATAGAATATCCTCAATTCACAGTTTTCAATACAGAATACTCAATCTGGAATCTTCAAATCTCTATCCACAAACATCAATTCTCATCACTCAACCCTCAACACTCAGTCCTCAATGTTCAATCCTCAATCCTCAATTCTCAATCTTCAATCCGCAATACTCATTCTTTAATCCTCAATCCTCAATCCTCAATCTTCAATCCTCAGTCATCAATACTCAATCCTCAATCCTCAATCCTCAATCCTCAATCCTCAATCATCAATCCTCAATCTTCAATACTCAATCCTCAATCCTCAATCCTCAATCCTCAATCCTCAATCCTCAATCCTCAATCATCAATCCTCAATCTTCAATCCTCAATACTCAATCTTTAATCATCAATCCTCAATCCTCAATCTTCAATCCTCAATCCTCAATCTACAATCATCAATATTCAATCTTCAATCCTCAATCCTCAATCCTCGATACTCAATCCTCAATCATCAATGTCCAATCCTCAATACCCAATCCTCAGTCTTCAATCCTAAATCTTCAATCCTCAATCCCCATTCTCAATCCTCAATCCTCAGTCCTCAGTCCTCAAACCTCAATCCTCAACCCTCAGCCCTCATCGTCAATTCTCAATCCTCAATTCTCAATCCTCAATCTGCAATCCTCAATACTCAATCTTCAATCCACAATACTCAATCTTCAATCCTCAATACTCAATCTTCAATCCTCAATCCTCAATCCTCAATACTCAATCCTCAATCCTCAGTCCTCAATCCTCAATCTTCAATCCTCAATACTCAACCTTCAATACTCAATCCTCAATCACCAATCCTCAATCCTCAATCCTCAATCCTCAATACTCAATCTTCAATCCTCAATCCTCAGTCCTCAAACCTCAATTCTGAATCCTCAATCCTGAATCCTAAATCTTCAGCCCTCAGTCCTCAACAATCAGTTGCCAATCATCAATCCTCAATAGAATATCCTCAATTCACAGTCTTCAATACTCAATACTCAACCTGCAATCTTCGAATCTGCAAATCTCTATCCACAAACGTCAATTCTCATCACTCAACCCTCAACACTCAGACCTCAATGTTCAATCCTCAATCCTCAATTCTCTATCTTCAATCCTCAATACTGTATCTTCAATCCTCAATCCTCAATCCTCAATCCTCAATCCTCAAACCTCAGTCCTCATCCTCAATTCTCAATTCTCAATCCTCAATCCTCAATCCTCAACCCTCTATCTTCAATCCTAAATAATCAATCTCCAATACTAGATCCTCAATCCCCAATCCTCAATCCTCAATACCCAATCCTAAATCTTCAATCCTCAATACTCAATCTTCAATCCACAATCCTCAATCTTCAATCCTCAATACTCAATCTTTAATCCTCAATCCTCAATCCTCAATACTGAATCCTCAATCCTCAGTCCTCAATCCTCAATCTTCAATCCTCAATACTCAATCTTCAATCCTCAATCCTCAATCCTCAATCCTCAATCCTCATTCTTCAATCCTCATTACCCAATCCACAATCTACATTCCTCAATCCTCAATCCTCAATTCTCAACCCTCAATCCTCAATAATCATTCTTCAATCCTCAATCCTCGGTCTTCAAACCTCAATTCTGAATCCTCAATCCTGAATCCTCAATCTTCAGGCCTCAGTCCTCAACAATCAGTTGACAATCCTCAATCCTCAATAGAATATCCTCAATTCACAGTTTTCAATACTCAATACTGAATCCGCAATCTTCAAACCTCTATCCACAAACATCAATTCTCATCACTGAACCCTCAACACTCAGTCCTCAATGTTCAATCCTCAATCCTCAATTCTCAATCTTCAATCCTCAATACTCAATCTTTAATCCTTAATCCTCAATCCTCAATCTTCAATCCTCAGTCGTCAATACTCAATCCTCAATCCTCATCCTCAATCTTCAATCATCAATCCTCAACCTTCAATACTCAATCCTCAATCCTCAATCCTAAATCCTCAATCCTCAATCATCAATCCTCAATCTTCAAACCTCAACACTCAATCTTTAATCATCAATCCTCAATCCTCAATCTTCAATCTTCAATCCTCAATCCTGAATCCTCAATCGTCAATCCTCAATCCTCAATCCTCAATCCTCAATCTTCAATCCTCAATACTCAATCTTCAATCCTCAATCCTCAATCCTCAATCCTCAGTCCTCATTCTTCAATCCTCGATACCCAATCCTCAATCTTCAATCCTCAATCCTCAATCCCCAATTCTCAATCCTCAATCCTCAACCCTCAGACTTCAAACATCAATACTCAACCCTCAGTCCTCGTCCTCAATCCACAACCCTCAATCCTCAATCCCCAATCTTCAATCATCAATATTCAATCTTCAATCCACAATCCTCAATCCTCGATCCTCAATCCTCAATCCTCAATGTTCAATCTTCAATACCCAATCCTCAATCTTCAATCCTCAATCCTCAATCCTCAGTCCTCAATTCTCAATCCTCAATCTTCGGTCCTCAATCCTCAATCCTCAATCCTCAATCATCAATCCTCAATCCTCAATCATCAATCCTCAATCCTCAATACACAATCCTCAATCCTGAATCCTCAATCCTCAATACTCAATCCTCAATCCTCAACGTTCACTTCTCAATACCCAATCCTCAATCGTCAATCCTCAATCTTCAATCCTCAATCCTCAATGCTCAATCCTCAATCCTCAATCCTCAATCCTCAATCCTCAATCCTCAGTCCTCAAACCTCAATCCTGAATCCTCAATCCTGAATCCTCAATCTTCAGACCTAAGTCCTCAACAATCAGTTGTCAATTCACAATCCTCAATAGAATATCATCAATTCACAGTTTTCAATACTCAATACTCAATCTGCTATCTTTAAACCTCTATCCACAAACATCAATTGTCATAACTCAACCCTCAACACTCAGTCCCCAATCCTCAGTCTTCAATCCTCAATCCTCAATCCTCAATCCTCAATCCTCAATCCTCAATCTTCAATCCTCAATACTCAATCATCAATCCTCAATACTCAATCCTCAATCCTCAATCCTCAACCCTCAATCGTCAGTCTTCAAACCTCTATACTCAATCTTCAATCCTCAATCCTCAATCCTCAATCCTCAAGCCTCATCCTACAATCCTCAATCCCCAATCCTCAATCTTCAATAGTCAATCCTCAATCCTCAATTCTCAATCGTCAATCCTCAGTCCTCAGTCCTCAAACCTCAATCCTCAACGCACAGCTCTCATCCTCAGTCCTCAATCCTCAATCCTCAATCCTCAATCCTCAATCTTCAATTCTCAACAATCAATCTTCAATCCTCAATCCTCAGTCCTCAAACCTCAATTCTGAATCCTCAGTCCTCAGTCCTCAAACCTCAATCCTCAACCCTCAGCCCTCATCGTCAATTCTCAATCCTCAATTCTCAATCCTCAATCTTCAATCCTCAATCCTCAATTCTCAATCTTCAATCCGCAATACTCAATCTTTAATCCTCAATCCTCAATCCTCAATCTTCAATCCTCAGTCATCAATACTCAATCCTCAATCCTCAATCCTCAATCCTCAATCCTCAATCATCAATCCTCAATCTTCAATACTCAATCCTCAATCCTCAATCCTCAATCCTCAATCCTCATTCCTCAATCATCAATCCTCAATCTTCAATCCTCAATACTCAATCTTTAATCATCAATCCTCAATCCTCAATCTTCAATCCTCAATCCTCAATCTACAATCATCAATATTCAATCTTCAATCCTCAATCCTCAATCCTCGATACTCAATCCTCAATCCTCAATGTTCAATCCTCAATACCCAATCCTCAGTCTTCAATCCTAAATCTTCAATCCTCAATCCCCATTCTCAATCCTCAATCCTCAGTCCTCAGTCCTCAAACCTCAATCCTCAACCCTCAGCCCTCATCGTCAATTCTCAATCCTCAATTCTCAATCCTCAATCTTCAATCCTCAATACTCAATCTTCAATCCACAATACTCAATCATCAATCCTCAATACTCAATCTTCAATCCTCAATCCTCAATCCTCAATACTCAATCCTCAATCCTCAGTCCTCAATCCTCAATCTTCAATCCTCAATACTCAACCTTCAATACTCAATCCTCAATCCCCAATCCTCAATCCTCAATCCTCAATCCTCAATACTCAATCTTCAATCCTCAATCCTCAGTCCTCAAACCTCAATTCTGAATCCTCAATCCTGAATCCTCAATCATCAGCCCTCAGTCCTCAACAATCAGGTGACAATCCTCAATCCTCAATAGAATATCTTCAATTCACAGTTTTCAATACACAATACTCAATCTGCAATCTTCAAATCTCTATCCACAAACATCAATTCTCATCCCTCAACCCTCAACACTCAGTCCTCAATGTTCAATCCTCAATCCTCAATTCTCAATCTTCAATCCTCAATACTCACTCTTTAATCCTCAATCCTCAATCCTCAATCTTCAATCCTCAGTCCTCAATACTCAATCCTCAATCCTCAATCCTCAATCCTCAATCATCAATCCTCAACCTTCAATACTCAATCCTCAATCCTCAATCCTCAATCCTCAATCCTCAATCATCAATGCTCAGTCTTCAATCCTCAACACTCAATCTTCAATCATCAATCCTCAATCCTCAATCTTCAATCCTCAATCCTCAATCCTGAATCCTCAATCCTCAATCCTCAATCCTCAATCCTCAATCCTCAATATTCAATCCTCAATACTCAATCTTCAATCCTCGATCCTCAATCCTAAATCCTCAGTCCTCATTCTTCAATCCTCAATACCCAATCCTCAATCTTCAATCCTCAATCCTCAATCCTCAATTCTCAATCCTCAATCCTCAATCTTCTGACCTCAAACATCAATAATCAACCCTCAGTCCTCGTCCTCAATCCACAACCCTCAGTCCTCAATCCTCAATCTTCAATCATCAATATTCAATCTTCAATCCTCAACCCTCAATCCTCGATCCCCAATCCTCAATCCTCAATGTTCAATAATCAATACCCAATCCTCAATCTTCAATCCTCAATCCTCAATCCTCAATCCTCAATTCTCAATCCTCAATCCGCAGTCCTCAGTCCTCAAACCTCAACCCTCAACCCGCAGCCCTGATCGTCAATTCTCAATCCTCAATCCTCAATCCTCAATCTTCAATCCTCAATACTCAATCTTCAATCCACAATCCTCAATCTTCAATCCTCAATACTCAATCTTCAATCCTCAATCCTCAATCCTCAATACTCAATCCTCAATCCTCAACGTTCACTTCGCAATACCCAATCCTCAATCGTCAATCCTCAATCTTCAATCCTCAATCCTCAATGCTCAATCCTCAATCCTCAATCCTCAATCCTCAATCCTCAATCCTCAGTCCTCAAACCTCAATCCTGAATCCTCAATCCTGAATCCTCAATCTTCAGACCTAAGTCCTCAACAATCAGTTGTCAATTCACAATCCTCAATAGAATATCATCAATTCACAGTTTTCAATACTCAATACTCAATCTGCTATCTTTAAACCTCTATCCACAAACATCAATTCTCATAACTTAACCCTCAACACTCAGTCCCCAATCCTCAATCTTCAATCCTCAATCCTCAATCCTCAATCCTCAATCCTCAATCCTCAATCTTCAATCCTCAATACTCAATCATCAATCCTCAATACTCAATCCTCAATCCTCAATCCTCAACCCTCAATATTCAATCCTCAATACTCAATCTTCAATCCTCGATCCTCAATCCTAAATCCTCAGTCCTCATTCTTCAATCCTCAATACCCAATCCTCAATCTTCAATCCTCAATCCTCAATCCTCAATTCTCAATCTTCAATCATCAATCCTCAATCCTCAATCTTCAATCCTCAATCCTCAATCCTGAATCCTCAATCCTCAATCCTCAATCCTCAATCCTCAATCCTCAATATTCAATCCTCAATACTCAATCTTCAATCCTCGATCCTCAATCCTAAATCCTCAGTCCTCATTCTTCAATCCTCAATACCCAATCCTCAATCTTCAATCCTCAATCCTCAATCCTCAATTCTCAATCCTCAATCCTCAATCTTCTGACCTCAAACATCAATAATCAACCCTCAGTCCTCGTCCTCAATCCACAACCCTCAGTCCTCAATCCTCAATCTTCAATCATCAATATTCAATCTTCAATCCTCAACCCTCAATCCTCGATCCCCAATCCTCAATCCTCAATGTTCAATAATCAATACCCAATCCTCAATCTTCAATCCTCAATCCTCAATCCTCAATCCTCAATTCTCAATCCTCAATCCGCAGTCCTCAGTCCTCAAACCTCAACCCTCAACCCGCAGCCCTGATCGTCAATTCTCAATCCTCAATCCTCAATCCTCAATCTTCAATCCTCAATACTCAATCTTCAATCCACAATCCTCAATCTTCAATCCTCAATACTCAATCTTCAATCCTCAATCCTCAATCCTCAATACTCAATCCTCAATCCTCAACGTTCACTTCGCAATACCCAATCCTCAATCGTCAATCCTCAATCTTCAATCCTCAATCCTCAATGCTCAATCCTCAATCCTCAATCCTCAATCATCAATCCTCAATCCTCAGTCCTCAAACCTCAATCCTGAATCCTCAATCCTGAATCCTCAATCTTCAGACCTAAGTCCTCAACAATCAGTTGTCAATTCACAATCCTCAATAGAATATCATCAATTCACAGTTTTCAATACTCAATACTCAATCTGCTATCTTTAAACCTCTATCCACCATCATCAATTCTCATAACTCAACCCTCAACACTCAGTCCCCAATCCTCAATCTTCAATCCTCAATCCTCAATCCTCAATCCTCAATCCTCAATCCTCAATCTTCAATCCTCAATACTCAATCCTCAATCCTCAATCCTCAACCCTCAATCGTCAGTCTTCAAACCTCTATACTCAATCTTCAATCCTCAATCCTCAATCCTCAATCCTCAAGCCTCATCCTACAATCCTCAATCCCCAATCCTCAATCTTCAATAGTCAATCCTCAATCCTCAATTCTCAATCGTCAATCCTCAGTCCTCAGTCCTCAAACCTCAATCCTCAACGCACAGCTCTCATCCTCAGTCCTCAATCCTCAATCCTCAATCCTCAATCCTCAATCTTCAATTCTCAACAATCAATCTTCAATCCTCAATCCTCAGTCCTCAAACCTCAATTCTGAATACTCAATCCTGAATCCTCAATCTTGAGCCCTCAGTCCTCAACAATCAGCTGACAATCCTCAATCCTCAATAGAATATCCTCATTTCACAGTTATCAATACTCAATACTCAGTCAGCAATCTTCAAACCTCTATCCACAAACATCAATCCTCATCACTCAACCATCAACACTCAGTCATCAATGTTCAATCCTCAATCTTCAATGCACAATCCCCAATCGTCAATCTTCAATCCTCAATACTCAATCTTCAATCCTCAAACCTCAATCCTCAATCCTCAATCCTCATTCTTCAATCCTCAATACCAAATCCTCAATCTTCAATCCTCAATCCTCAACCCTCAATTCTCAATCCTCAATCCTCAGTCCTCAGTCCTTAAACCTCAATCCTCAACACTCAGCCCTCATCCTCAATCCTCAATCCTCAATCCTCAATCCTCAATATTCAATCCTCAATACTCAATCTTCATTCCTCGGTCCTCAATCCTCAGTCCTCAAACCTCAATTCTGAATCCTCAATCCTGAATCCTCAATCTTGAGCCCTCTGTCCTCAACAATCAGCTGACAATCCTCAATCCTCAATAGAATATCCTCATTTCACAGTTATCAATACTCAATACTCAGTCAGCAATCTTCAAACCTCTATCCACAAACATCAATCCTCATCACTCAACCATCAACACTCAGTCATCAATGTTCAATCCTCAATCTTCAATGCACAATCCCCAATCGTCAATCTTCAATCCTCAATACTCAATCTTCAATCCTCAAACCTCAATCCTCAATCCTCAATCCTCATTCTTCAATCCTCAATACCAAATCCTCAATCTTCAATCCTCAATCCTCAACCCTCAATTCTCAATCCTCAATCCTCAGTCCTCAGTCCTTAAACCTCAATCCTCAACCCTCAGCCCTCATCCTCAATCCTCAATCCTCAATCCTCAATCCTCAATATTCAATCCTCAATACTCAATCTTCATTCCTCGGTCCTCAATCCTCAGTCCTCAAACCTCAATTCTGAATCCCCAATCCTGAATCCTCAATCTTCAGCGCTGAGTCCTCAACAATCAGGTGACAATCCTCAATCCTCAATAGAATATCCTCAATTCACAGTTTTCAATACGGAATACTCAATCTGGAATCTTCAAATCTCTAGCCACAAACATCAATTCTCATCACTCAACCCTCAACACTCAGTCCTCAATGTTCAATCCTCAATCCTCAATTCTCAATCTTCAATCCGCAATACTCAATCTTTAATCCTCAATTCTCAATCCTCAATCTTCAATCCTCAGTCATCAATACTCAATCCTCAATCCTCAATCCTCAATCCTCAATCATCAATCCTCAAATTTCAATACTCAATCCTCAATCCTCAATCCTTAATCCTCAATCCTCAATCCTCAATCATCAATCCTCAATCTTCAATCCTCAATACTCAATCTTTAATCACCAATCCTCAATCCTCAAACTTCAATGCTCAATCCTCAATCCTCAATCCTCAATTCTCAATCCTCAATCCTCAGTCCTCAGTCCTCAACCCTCAATCCTCAACCCTCAGCCCTCACCGTCAATTCTCAATCCTCAATCCTCAATCCTCAATCTTCAATCCTCAATACTCAATCTTCAATCCACAATCCTCAATCTTCAATCCTCAATACTCAATCTTCAATCCTCAATCCTCAATCCTCAATCCTCAGTCCTCAAACCTCAATCCTGATTCCTCAATCCTGAATCCTCAATCTTCAGACCTAAGTCCTCAACAATCATTTGTCAATTCACAATCCTCAATAGAATATCATCAATTCACAGTTTTCAATACTCAATACTCAATCTGCAATCTTTAAACCTCTATCCACACACATCAATTCTCATAACTCAACCCTCAACACTCAGTCCCCAATCCTCAATCTTCAATCCTCAATCCTCAATCAATCCTCAATCCTCAATCCTCAATCTTCAATCCTCAATACTCAATCATCAATCCTCAATACTCATTCCTCAATCCTCAATGCTCAACCCTCAATCGTCAGTCTTCAAACCTCTATACTCAATCTTCAATCCTCAATCCTCAATCCTCAATCCTCAAGCCTCATCCTACAATCCTCAATACCCAATCCTCAATCTTCAATAGTCAATCCTCAATCCTCAATTCTCAATCGTCAATCCTCAGTCCTCAGTCCTCAAACCTCAATCCTCAACGCACAGCTCTCATCCTCAATCCTAAATCCTCAATCCTCAATCCTCAATCCTCAATCTTCAATACTCAATCTTCTATCCTCAGCCCTCAATCCTCAGTCCTCAAACCTCAATTCTGAACCCCCAATCCTGAATCCTCAATCGTCAGCCCTCGGTCCTCAACAATCAGGTGACAATCCTCAATCCTCAATAGAATATCCTCAATTCACAGTTTTCAATACAGAATACTCAATCTGGAATCTTCAAATCTCTATCCACAAACATCAATTCTCATCACTCAACCTTCAACACTCAGTCCTCAATGTTCAATCCTCAATCCTCAATTCTCAATCTTCAATCCGCAATACTCATTCTTTAAACCTCAATCCTCAATCCTCAATCTTCAATCCTCAGTCATCAATACTCAATCCTCAATCCTCAATCCTCAATCCTCAATCCTCAATCATCAATCCTCAATCTTCAATACTCAATCCTCAATCCTCAATCCTCAATCCTCAATCCTCAATCCTCAATCATCAATCCTCAATCTTCAATCCTCAATACTCAATCTTTAATCATCAATCCTCAATCCTCAATCTTCAATCCTCAATCCTCAATCTACAATCATCAATATTCAATCTTCAATCCTCAATCCTCAATCCTCGATACTCAATCCTCAATCCTCAATGTTCAATCCTCAATACCCAATCCTCAGTCTTCAATCCTAAATCTTCAATCCTCAATCCCCATTCTCAATCCTCAATCCTCAGTCCTCAGTCCTCAAACCTCAATCCTCAACCCTCAGCCCTCATCGTCAATTCTCAATCCTCAATTCTCAATCCTCAATCTGCAATCCTCAATACTCAATCTTCAATCCACAATACTCAATCTTCAATCCTCAATACTCAATCTTCAATCCTCAATCCTCAATCCTCAATACTCAATCCTCAATCCTCAGTCCTCAATCCTCAATCTTCAATCCTCAATACTCAACCTTCAATACTCAATCCTCAATCCCCAATCCTCAATCCTCAATCCTCAATCCTCAATACTCAATCTTCAATCCTCAATCCTCAGTCCTCAAACCTCAATTCTGAATCCTCAATCCTGAATCCTAAATCTTCAGCCCTCAGTCCTCAACAATCAGTTGCCAATCATCAATCCTCAATAGAATATCCTCAATTCACAGTCTTCAATACTCAATACTCAACCTGCAATCTTCGAATCTGCAAATCTCTATCCACAAACGTCAATTCTCATCACTCAACCCTCAACACTCAGACCTCAATGTTCAATCCTCAATCCTCAATTCTCTATCTTCAATCCTCAATACTGTATCTTCAATCCTCAATCCTCCATCCTCAATCCTCAATCCTCAAACCTCAGTCCTCATCCTCAATTCTCAATTCTCAATCCTCAATCCTCAATCCTCAACCCTCTATCTTCAATCCTAAATAATCAATCTCCAATACTAGATCCTCAATCCCCAATCCTCAATCCTCAATACCCAATCCTAAATCTTCAATCCTCAATACTCAATCTTCAATCCACAATCCTCAATCTTCAATCCTCAATACTCAATCTTTAATCCTCAATCCTCAATCCTCAATACTGAATCCTCAATCCTCAGTCCTCAATCCTCAATCTTCAATCCTCAATACTCAATCTTCAATCCTCAATCCTCAATCCTCAATCCTCAATCCTCATTCTTCAATCCTCATTACCCAATCCACAATCTACATTCCTCAATCCTCAATCCTCAATTCTCAACCCTCAATCCTCAATAATCATTCTTCAATCCTCAATCCTCGGTCTTCAAACCTCAATTCTGAATCCTCAATCCTGAATCCTCAATCTTCAGGCCTCAGTCCTCAACAATCAGTTGACAATCCTCAATCCTCAATAGAATATCCTCAATTCACAGTTTTCAATACTCAATACTGAATCCGCAATCTTCAAACCTCTATCCACAAACATCAATTCTCATCACTGAACCCTCAACACTCAGTCCTCAATGTTCAATCCTCAATCCTCAATTCTCAATCTTCAATCCTCAATACTCAATCTTTAATCCTTAATCCTCAATCCTCAATCTTCAATCCTCAGTCGTCAATACTCAATCCTCAATCCTCATCCTCAATCTTCAATCACCAATCCTCAACATTCAATACTCAATCCTCAATCCTCAATCCTAAATCCTCAATCCCCAATCATCAATCCTCAATATTCAAACCTCAACACTCAATCTTTAATCATCAATCCTCAATCCTCAATCCTCAATCTTCAATCCTCAATCCTCAATCCTGAATCCTCAATCCTCAATCCTCAATCCTCAATCCTCAATCCTGAATCTTCGACCCTCAATACTCAATCTTCAATCCTCGATCCTCAATCCTAGATCCGCAGTCCTCATCCTTCAATCCTCAATACCCAATCCTCACTCTTCAATCCCCAATCCTCAATCCTCAATTCTCAATCCTCAATCCTCAACCTTCAGACCTCAAACATCAATACTCAACCCTCAGTCCTCGTCCTCAATCCACAACACTCAATCTTCAATCCTCAATCTTCAATCATCAATATTGAATCTTCAATCCTCAACCCTCAATCCTGGATCCTCAATCCTCAATCCTCAATGCTCAATACACAATTCCCAATCCTCAATCGTCAATCCTCAATCCTCAATCCTCAATCCTCAATTCTCAATCCTCAATCCTCAGTCCTCAGTCCTCAAACCTCAAACCTCAACCCTCAAACCTCAATCCTCAACCGTCAGTCCCTGTCCTCAATCCTCAACACTCAATCCTCAATCCTCAATCCTCAATCGTCAATCCTCAATCCTCAATACCCAATCCTCAACCCTCAGCCCTCATCCTCAATCCTCAGTCCTCAATCCTCAATCCTCAATCTTCAATCCTCAATACTCAATCTTCAATCCTCAATCCTCAATCCTCAGTCCTCAAACCTCAATTCTGTATCCTCAATCCTGAATCCTCATTCATCAGCCCTCAGTCCTCAACAATCAGGTGACAATCCTCAATCCTCAATAGAATATCTTCAATTCACAGTTTTCAATACACAATACTCAATCTGCAATCTTCAAATCTCTATCCACAAACATCAATTCTCGTCCCTCAACCCTCAACACTCAGTCCTCAATGTTCAATCCTCAATCCTCAATTCTCAATCTTCAATCCTCAATACTCACTCTTTAATCCTCAATCCTCAATCCTCAATCTTCAATCCTCAGTCCTCAATACTCAATCCTCAATCCTCAATCCTCAATCCTCAATCATCAATCCTCAACCTTCAATACTCAATCCTCAATCCTCAATCCTCAATCCTCAATACTCAATCATCAATGCTCAGTCCTCAATCCTCAACACTCAATCTTCAATCATCAATCCTCAATCCTCAATCTTCAATCCTCAATCCTCAATCCTGAATCCTCAATCCTCAATCCTCAATCCTCAATCCTCAATCCTCAATATTCAATCCTCAATACTCAATCTTCAATCCTCGATCCTCAATCCTAAATCCTCAGTCCTCATTCTTCAATCCTCAATACCCAATCCTCAATCTTCAATCCTCAATCCTCAATCCTCAATTCTCAATCCTCAATCCTCAATCTTCTGACCTCAAACATCAACAATCAACCCTCAGTCCTCGTCCTCAATCCACAACCCTCAGTCCTCAATCCTCAATCTTCAATCATCAATATTCAATCTTCAATCCTCAACCCTCAATCCTCGATCCCCAATCCTCAATCCTCAATGTTCAATAATCAATACCCAATCCTCAATCTTCAATCCTCAATCCTCAATCCTCAATCCTCAATTCTCAATCCTCAATCCGCAGTCCTCAGTCCTCAAACCTCAACCCTCAACCCGCAGCCCTCATCGTCAATTCTCAATCCTCTATCCTCAATCCTCAATCTTCAATCCTCAATACTCAATCTTCAATCCACAGTCCTCAATCTTCAATCCTCAATACTCAATCTTCAATCCTCAATCCTCAATCCTCAATACTCAATCCTCAATCCTAAATCCTCAGTCCTCATCCTTCATTCCTCAATACCCAATCCTCAATCTTCAATCCTCAATCCTCAATCCTCAATCCTCAACCTTCAGACCTCAAGCATCAATACTCAACCCTCAGTCCTCGTCCTCAATCCACAACACTCAATCTTCAATCCTCAATCTTCAATCATCAATATTGAATCTTCAATCCTCAACCCTCAATCCTGGATCCTCAATCCTCAATCCTCAATGCTCAATCCTCAATTCCCAATCCTCAATCGTCAATCCTCAATCCTCAATCCTCAATCCTCAATTCTCAATCCTCAATCCTCAGTCCTCAGTCCTCAAACCTCAAACCTCAACCCTCATACCTCAATCCTCAACCGTCAGTCCCTGTCCTCAATCCTCAACACTCAATCCTCAATCCTTAATCCTCAATCGTCAATCCTCAATCCTCAATCCTCAATCTTCAATCCTCAATCCTCAATCCTCAATCCTCTATCCTCATTCTTCAATACTCAATACCCAATCCTCAATCTTCAACACTCAATCCTCAGTCCTCAATTCTCAATCCTCAATCCTCAGTCCTCAGCCCTCAAACCTCAATACTCAACCCTCAGCCCTCATCCTCAATCCTCAGTCCTCAATCCTCAATCCTCAATCTTCAATCCTCGATACTCAATCTTCAATCATCAATCCTCAGTCCTCAAACCTCAATTCTGAATCCTCAATCCTGAATCCTCAATCTTCAGCCCTCAGTCCTCAACAATCAGTTGTCAACCCTGAATCCTCAATAGAATATCCTCAATTCACAGTTTTCAATACTCAATACTCAATCTGCATTCTTCAAACCTCTATCCACAAACATCGATTCTCATCACTCAACCCTCAATACTCAGTCCTCAACGTTCAATCCTCAATCCTCAATCCACAATCCTCAATCGTCAATCTTCAATCCGCAATCCCCAGTCCTCAATCTTCAATCCTCAATGCTGAATCCTCAATCCTCAATCCTCAGACCTCAAACCTCAATCCTCAACCGTCAGTCCTCGTGCTCATTCCTCAACACTCAATCCTCAATCCTCAATCTTCAATCATCAATACTCAATATTCAATCCTCAATCTTCAATCCTCAATCCTCAATCCTCTATCCTCAATATTCAACACACAACCCTCAACCACCAATCCTCAATACTCAACCATCAATCCTCAATTCCTAATACTCAATAGTGTATCCTGAATTATCATGGTTCAATACTCAATCCACAATATTCAATAATCAAATCTCAATCCTCAAACATCAATTCTCAACACTCAATCCTCAACACTCAGTCCACTCTTTTCAATCCTCCATCCTCAACCCTCAATCCTCAAGCGGCAATCCTCAATCCTCAACCCTCAATCCTCAGTCCTTAAACCTCAATCCCGATTCCTCAATCCTGAATCCTCAATCTTTAGCCCTCAGTCCTCAACAATCAATTGTCAATCCTCAATCCTCAATAGAATATCCTCAATTCACAGTTTTCAATACTCAATCCCCATTCTTCAATCTTCAAATCTCAATCCACAAACATCAATTCCCATCACTCAACCCTCAACACTAAGTCCTCAATCTTCAATCCTCAATCCTCAATCCTCAAGCGTCAATCCTCAATCCTCAACCCTCAATCCTCAGTCCTTAAACCTCAATCCCGATTCCTCAATCCTGAATCCTCAATCTTTAGCCCTCAGTCCTCAACAATCAATTGTCAATCCTCAATCCTCAATAGAATATCCTCAATTCACAGTTTTCAATACTCAATCCCCATTCTTCAATCTTCAAATCTCAATCCACAAACATCAATTCCCATCACTCAACCCTCAACACTAAGTCCTCAATCTTCAATCCTCAATCCTCAATCCTCAACCTTCAGTCCTCAATACTCAATCTTCAATCCTCAATTCTCAATCCTCAATCCTCAATCCTCAGACCTCAAACATCAATACTCAACCCTCAGTCCTCGTCCTCAATCCACAACCCTCAATCCTCAATCCTCAACCTTCAATCATCAATATTCAATCTTCAATCCTCAATCCTCAATCCTCGATCCTCAATCCTCAATCCTCAATGTTCAATCCTCAATACCCAATCCTCAATCTTCAATCCTCAATCCTCAATCCTCAATCCTCAATTCTCAATCCTCAATCCTCAGTCCTCTGTCCTCAAACCTCAATTCTCAACCCTCAGCCCTCATCGTCAACACTCAATCCTCAATCCTCAATCCTCAATCTTCAATCCTCAATACTCAATCTTCAATTCACAATCCTCAACCTTCAATCCTCAATCCTCAATCCTCAATACCCAATCCTCAGTCTTCAACACTCTATCCTCAATCCTCGATTCTGAATACTCAATCCTCAGTCCTCAGTCCTCAAACCTCAATACTCAACCCTCAGCCCTCATCCTCAACCCACAATCCTCAATCCTCAATCCTCAATCCTCAATCTCCAATCCTCAACCTTCAATACTCAATCCTCAATCCTCAATCCTCAATCCTCAATCCTCAATCATCAATGCTCAGTCTTCAATCCTCAACACTCAATCTTTAATCATCAATCCTCCATCCTCAATCTTCAATCCTCAATCCTCAATCCTGAATCCTCAATCCTCAATCCTCAATTCTCAATCCTCAATACTCAATCCTCAATATTCAATCCTCAATGCTCAATCTTCAATCCTCGATCCTCAATCCTCAATCCTCAATCTTTAATCATCAATCGTCCATCCTCAATCTTCAATCCTCAATCCTCAATCCTGAATCCTCAATCCTCAATCCTCAATTCTCAATCCTCAATACTCAATCCTCAATATTCAATCCTCAATACTCAATCCTCTATTCTCAATCCTCATTCTTCAATCCTCATTACCCAATCCACAATCCTCATTCCTCAATCCTCAATCCTCAATTCTCAACCCTCAATCCTCAATAATCATTCTTCAATCCTCAATCCTCAGTCTTCAAACCTCAATTCTGAATCCTCAATCCTGAATCCTCAATCTTCAGCCCTCAGTCCTCAACAATCAGTTGACAATCCTCAATCCTCAATAGAATATCCTCAATTCACAGTTTTCAATACTCAATACTCAATCTGCAATCTTCAAACCTCTATCCACAAACATCAATTCTCATCACTGAACCCTCAACACTCAGTCCTCAATGTTCAATACTCAATCTTCAACCCACAATCCTCAATCGTCAATCTTCAATCCTCAATACTCAATCTTCAATCCTCTATCCTCAATCCTCAATCCTCAATCCTCATTCTTCAATCCTCAATACCCAATCCTCAATCTTCAATCCTCAATCCTCAATCCTCAATCTTCAATCCTCAATCCTCAATCCTCAGTCCTCTATCCTCATTCTTCAATACTCAATACCCAATCCTCAATCTTCAACACTCAATCCTCAGTCCTCAATTCTCAATCCTCAATCCTCAGTCCTCAGCCCTCAAACCTCAATACTCAACCCTCAGCCCTCATCCTCAATCCTCAGTCCTCAATCCTCAATCCTCAATCTTCAATCCTCGATACTCAATCCCCAATCATCAATCCTCAATATTCAAACCTCAACACTCAATCTTTAATCATCAATCCTCAATCCTCAATCCTCAATCTTCAATCCTCAATCCTCAATCCTGAATCCTCAATCCTCAATCCTCAATCCTCAATCCTCAATCCTGAATCTTCGACCCTCAATACTCAATCTTCAATCCTCGATCCTCAATCCTAGATACGCAGTCCTCATCCTTCAATCCTCAATACCCAATCCTCACTCTTCAATCCCCAATCCTCAATCCTCAATTCTCAATCCTCAATCCTCAACCTTCAGACCTCAAACATCAATACTCAACCCTCAGTCCTCGTCCTCAATCCACAACACTCAATCTTCAATCCTCAATCTTCAATCATCAATATTGAATCTTCAATCCTCAACCCTCAATCCTGGATCCTCAATCCTCAATCCTCAATGCTCAATACACAATTCCCAATCCTCAATCGTCAATCCTCAATCCTCAATCCTCAATCCTCAATTCTCAATCCTCAATCCTCAGTCCTCAGTCCTCAAACCTCAAACCTCAACCCTCAAACCTCAATCCTCAACCGTCAGTCCCTGTCCTCAATCCTCAACACTCAATCCTCAATCCTCAATTCCCAATCCTCAATCGTCAATCCTCAATCCTCAATCCTCAATCTTCAATCCTCAGTCCTCAATACTCAATCCTCAATCCTCAATCCTCAATCCTCAATCATCAATCCTCAACCTTCAATACTCAATCCTCAATCCTCAATCCTCAATCCTCAATCCTCAATCATCAATGCTCAGTCCTCAATCCTCAACACTCAATCTTCAATCATCAATCCTCAATCCTCAATCTTCAATCCTCAATCCTCAATCCTGAATCCTCAATCCTCAATCCTCAATCCTCAATCCTCAATCCTCAATATTCAATCCTCAATACTCAATCTTCAATCCTCGATCCTCAATCCTAAATCCTCAGTCCTCATTCTTCAATCCTCAATACCCAATCCTCAATCTTCAATCCTCAATCCTCAATCCTCAATTCTCAATCCTCAATCCTCAATCTTCTGACCTCAAACATCAACAATCAACCCTCAGTCCTCGTCCTCAATCCACAACCCTCAGTCCTCAATCCTCAATCTTCAATCATCAATATTCAATCTTCAATCCTCAACCCTCAATCCTCGATCCCCAATCCTCAATCCTCAATGTTCAATAATCAATACCCAATCCTCAATCTTCAATCCTCAATCCTCAATCCTCAATCCTCAATTCTCAATCCTCAATCCGCAGTCCTCAGTCCTCAAACCTCAACCCTCAACCCGCAGCCCTCATCGTCAATTCTCAATCCTCAATCCACAATCCTCAATCTTCAATCCTCAATACTCAATCTTCAATCCACAGTCCTCAATCTTCAATCCTCAATACTCAATCTTCAATCCTCAATCCTCAATCCTCAATACTCAATCCTCAATCCTAAATCCTCAGTCCTCATCCTTCATTCCTCAATACCCAATCCTCAATCTTCAATCCTCAATCCTCAATCCTCAATCCTCAACCTTCAGACCTCAAACATCAATACTCAACCCTCAGTCCTCGTCCTCAATCCACAACACTCAATCTTCAATCCTCAATCTTCAATCATCAATATTGAATCTTCAATCCTCAGCCCTCAATCCTGGATCCTCAATCCTCAATCCTCAATGCTCAATCCTCAATTCCCAATCCTCAATCGTCAATCCTCAATCCTCAATCCTCAATCCTCAATTCTCAATCCTCAATCCTCAGTCCTCAGTCCTCAAACCTCAAACCTCAACCCTCATACCTCAATCCTCAACCGTCAGTCCCTGTCCTCAATCCTCAACACTCAATCCTCAATCCTTAATCCTCAATCGTCAATCCTCAATCCTCAATCCTCAATCTTCAATCCTCAATCCTCAATCCTCAATCCTCTATCCTCATTCTTCAATACTCAATACCCAATCCTCAATCTTCAACACTCAATCCTCAGTCCTCAATTCTCAATCCTCAATCCTCAGTCCTCAGCCCTCAAACCTCAATACTCAACCATCAGCCCTCATCCTCAATCCTCAGTCCTCAATCCTCAATCCTCAATCTTCAATCCTCGATACTCAATCTTCAATCATCAATCCTCAGTCCTCAAACCTCAATTCTGAATCCTCAATCCTGAATCCTCAATCTTCAGCCCTCAGTCCTCAACAATCAGTTGTCAACCCTGAATCCTCAATAGAATATCCTCAATTCACAGTTTTCAATACTCAATACTCAATCTGCATTCTTCAAACCTCTATCCACAAACATCGATTCTCATCACTCAACCCTCAATACTCAGTCCTCAACGTTCAATCCTCAATCCTCAATCCACAATCCTCAATCGTCAATCTTCAATCCGCAATCCCCAGTCCTCAATCTTCAATCCTCAATGCTGAATCCTCAATCCTCAATCCTCAGACCTCAAACCTCAATCCTCAACCGTCAGTCCTCGTGCTCATTCCTCAACACTCAATCCTCAATCCTCAATCTTCAATCATCAATACTCAATATTCAATCCTCAATCTTCAATCCTCAATCCTCAATCCTCTATCCTCAATATTCAACACACAACCCTCAACCACCAATCCTCAATACTCAACCATCAATCCTTAATTCCTAATACTCAATAGTGTATCCTGAATTATCATGGTTCAATACTCAATCCACAATATTCAATAATCAAATCTCAATCCTCAAACATCAATTCTCAACACTCAATCCTCAACACTCAGTCCACTCTTTTCAATCCTCCATCCTCAACCCTCAATCCTCAAGCGTCAATCCTCAATCCTCAACCCTCAATCCTCAGTCCTTAAACCTCAATCCCGATTCCTCAATCCTGAATCCTCAATCTTTAGCCCTCAGTCCTCAACAATCAATTGTCAATCCTCAATCCTCAATAGAATATCCTCAATTCACAGTTTTCAATACTCAATCCCCATTCTTCAATCTTCAAATCTCAATCCACAAACATCAATTCCCATCACTCAACCCTCAACACTAAGTCCTCAATCTTCAATCCTCAATCCTCAATCCTCAACCTTCAGTCCTCAATACTCAATCTTCAATCCTCAATTCTCAATCCTCAATCCTCAATCCTCAGACCTCAAACATCAATACTCAACCCTCAGTCCTCGTCCTCAATCCACAACCCTCAATCCTCAATCCTCAACCTTCAATCATCAATATTCAATCTTCAATCCTCAATCCTCAATCCTCGATCCTCAATCCTCAATCCTCAATGTTCAATCCTCAATACCCAATCCTCAATCTTCAATCCTCAATCCTCAATCCTCAATCCTCAATTCTCAATCCTCAATCCTCAGTCCTCTGTCCTCAAACCTCAATTCTCAACCCTCAGCCCTCATCGTCAACACTCAATCCTCAATCCTCAATCCTCAATCTTCAATCCTCAATACTCAATCTTCAATTCACAATCCTCAACCTTCAATCCTCAATCCTCAATCCTCAATACCCAATCCTCAGTCTTCAACACTCTATCCTCAATCCTCGATTCTGAATACTCAATCCTCAGTCCTCAGTCCTCAAACCTCAATACTCAACCCTCAGCCCTCATCCTCAACCCACAATCCTCAATCCTCAATCCTCAATCCTCAATCTCCAATCCTCAACCTTCAATACTCAATCCTCAATCCTCAATCCTCAATCCTCAATCCTCAATCATCAATGCTCAGTCTTCAATCCTCAACACTCAATCTTTAATCATCAATCCTCCATCCTCAATCTTCAATCCTCAATCCTCAATCCTGAATCCTCAATCCTCAATCCTCAATTCTCAATCCTCAATACTCAATCCTCAATATTCAATCCTCAATGATCAATCTTCAATCCTCGATCCTCAATCCTCAATCCTCAATCTTTAATCATCAATCCTCCATCCTGAATCTTCAATCCTCAATCCTCAATCCTGAATCCACAATCCTCAATCCTCAATTCTCAATCCTCAATACTCAATCCTCAATATTCAATCCTCAATACTCAATCCTCTATTCTCAATCCTCATTCTTCAATCCTCATTACCCAATCCACAATCCTCATTCCTCAATCCTCAATCCTCAATTCTCAACCCTCAATCCTCAATAATCATTCTTCAATCCTCAATCCTCAGTCTTCAAACCTCAATTCTGAATCCTCAATCCTGAATCCTCAATCTTCAGCCCTCAGTCCTCAACAATCAGTTGACAATCCTCAATCCTCAATAGAATATCCTCAATTCACAGTTTTCAATACTCAATACTCAATCTGCAATCTTCAAACCTCTATCCACAAACATCAATTCTCATCACTGAACCCTCAACACTCAGTCCTCAATGTTCAATACTCAATCTTCAACCCACAATCCTCAATCGTCAATCTTCAATCCTCAATACTCAATCTTCAATCCTCTATCCTCAATCCTCAATCCTCAATCCTCATTCTTCAATCCTCAATACCCAATCCTCAATCTTCAATCCTCAATCCTCAATCCTGAATTCTCAATCCTCAGCCCTTAAACCTCAATCCTCAACCCTCAGCCCTCATCCTCAATCCTCAATCCTCAATCCTCAATCCTCAATCTTCAATCCTCAATACTCAATCTTCAATCCTCAATCCTCAATGCTCAGTCCTCAAACCTCAATTCTGAACCCTCACACCTGAATCCTCAATCTTCAGCCCTCAGTCCTCAACAATCAGGATACAATCCTCAATCCTCAATGGAATAACCCCAATTCACAGTTTTCAATACACAATACTCATTCTGCAATCTTCAAATGTCTATCCACAAACATCAATTCTCATCACTCATCCCTCAACACTCAGTCCTAAATGTTCAATCCTCAATCCTCAATGTTCAATCCTCAATACCCAATCCTCAATCTTCAATCCTCAATCCTCAATCCTCAATCCTCAATCCTCAATTCCCAATCCTCAGTCGTCAATCCTCAATACTCAATCCTCAATCCTCAATTCACAATCCTCAATCCTCAATCCTCAATCCTGAGTCCTCAATCCTCAATCCTCAATCCTCAATCCCCAATCCTCAACCTTCAATCCTCAATACTCAATCTTCAATCCTCGATCCTCAATCCTAGATCCTCAGTCCTCATTCTTCAATCCTCAATACCCAATCCTCACTCTTCAATCCTCAATCCTCAATCCTCAATTCTCAATCCTCAATCCTCAATCTTCAGACCTCAAACATCAATACTAAACCCTCAGTCCTCGTCCTCAATCCACAACACTCAATCTTCAATCCTCAATCTTCAATCATCAATATTCAATCTTCAATCCTCAACCCTCAATCCTGGATCCTCAATCCTCAATCCTCAATGTTCAATCCTCAATTCCCAATCCTCAATCGTCAATCCTCAATACTCAATCCTCAATCCTCAATTCTCAATCCTCAATCCTCAGTCCTCAGTCCTCAAACTTCAAACCTCAACCCTCATACCTCAATCCTCAACCGTCAGTCCCTGTCCTCAATCCTCAACACTCAATCCTCAATCCTTAATCCTCAATCGTCAATCCTCAATCCTCAATCCTCAATCTTCAATCCTCAATCCTCAATCCCCAATCCTCTATCCTCATTCTTCAATACTCAATACCCAATCCTCAATCTTCAACACTCAATCCTCAGTCCTCAACTCTCAATCCTCAATCCTCAGTCCTCAGTCCTCAAACCTCAATACTCAACCCTCAGCCCTCATCCTCAATCCTCAGTCCTCAATCCTCAATCCTCAATCTTCAATCCTCGATACTCAATCTTCCATCATCAATCCTCAGTCCTCAAACCTCAATTCTGAATCCTCAATCCTGAATCCTCAATCTTCAGCCCTCAGTCCTCAACAATCAGTTGTCAACCCTGAATCCTCAATAGAATATCCTCAATTCACAGTTTTCAATACTCAATACTCAATCTGCATTCTTCAAACCTCTATCCACAAACATCAATTCTCATCACTCAACCCTCAACACTCAGTCCTCAACGTTCAATCCTCAATCCTCAATCCACAATCCTCAATCGTCAATCTTCAATCCTCAATCCCCAGTCCTCAATCTTCAATCCTCAATGCTCAATCCTCAATCCTCAATCCTCAGTCCTCAATCCTCAATCCTCAGACCTCAAACCTCAATCCTCAACCGTCAGTCCTCGTGCTCAATCCTCAACACTCAATCCTCAATCCTCAATCTTCAATCATCAATACTCAATATTCAATCCTCAATCTTCAATCCTCGATCCTCAATCCTCTATCCTCAATATTCAACACACAACCCTCAACCACCAATCCTCAATACTCAACCATCAATCCTCAATTCCTAATACTCAATAGTGTATCCTGAATTATCATGGTTCAATACTCAATCCACAATATTCAATAATCAAATCTCAATCCTCAAACATCAATTCTCAACACTCAATCCTCAACACTCAGTCCACTCTTTTCAATCCTCCATCCTCAACCCTCAATCCTCAAGCGTCAATCCTCAATCCTCAACCCTCAATCCTCAGTCCTTAAACCTCAATCCCGATTCCTCAATCCTGAATCCTCAATCTTTAGCCCTCAGTCCTCAACAATCAATTGCCAATCCTCAATCCTCAATAGAATATCCTCAATTCACAGTTTTCAATACTCAATCCCCATTCTTCAATCTTCAAATCTCAATCCACAAACATCAATTCCCATCACTCAACCCTCAACACTAAGTCCTCAATCTTCAATCCTCAATCCTCAATCCTCAACCTTCAGTCCTCAATACTCAATCTTCAATCCTCAATCCTCAACCTTCAATCATCAATATTCAATCTTCAATCCTCAATCCTCAATCCTCGATCCTCAATCCTCAATCCTCAATGTTCAATCCTCAATACCCAATCCTCAATCTTCAATCCTCAATCCTCAATCCTCAATCCTCAATTCTCAATCCTCAATCCTCAGTCCTCAGTCCTCAAACCTCAATTCTCAACCCTCAGCCCTCATCGTCAACTCTCAATCCTCAATCCTCAATCCTCAATCTTCAATCCTCAATACTCAATCTTCAATTCACAATCCTCAACCTTCAATCCTCAATCCTCAATCCTCAATACCCAATCCTCAATCTTCAACACTCTATCCTCAATCCTCGATTCTGAATCCTCAATCCTCAGTCCTCAGTCCTCAAACCTCAATACTCAACCCTCAGCCCTCATCCTCAACCCTCAATCCTCAATCCTCAATCCTCAATCCTCAATCTTCAATCCTCAACCTTCAATACTCAATCCTCAATCCTCAATCTTCAATCCTCAATCCTCAATCCTGAATCCTCAATCCTCAATCCTCAATTCTCAATCCTCAATCCTCAATCCACAATATTCAATCCTCAATACTCAATCTTCAATCCTCGATCCTCAATCCTCAATCCTCAATCCTCAATCCTCAATCCTCAATGTTCAATCCTCAATCCTCAATCCTCAATCCTCAATACTCAATCCTCAATCCTCAGTCCTCAATCCTCAATCTTCTACCTCAATACTCAATCTTCAATCCTCAATTCTCAATCCTCAATCCTCAATCCTCAAACCTCAAACATCAATACTCAACCCTCAGTCCTCGTCCTCAATCCACAACCCCCAATCCCCAATCCTCAATCTTCAATCATCAATATTCAATCTTCAATCCTCAATCCTCAATCCTCGATCCTCAATCCTCAATCCTCAATCCTCAATCATCAATCCTCAATCTTCAATCCTCAATACTCAATCTTTAATCATCAATCCTCAATCCTCAATCTTCAATCCTCAATCCCCAATCCTCAATCCTCAATCCTCAATCCTCAATCCTCAATCCTCAATCCTCAATCTTCAATCCTCAATACTGAATCGTCAATCCTCAATCCTCAATCCTAAATCCTCAGTCCTCATTCTTCAATCCTCAATACCTAATCCTCAACTTTCAATCCTCAATCCTCAATCCTCAATTCTCAATCCTCAATCCTCATTCCTCAGACCTCAAACATCAATACTCAACCCTCAGTCCGCGTCCTCAATCCACAACCCTCAATCCTCAATCCTCAATCTACAATCATCAATATTCAATCTTCAATCCTCAATCCTCAATCCTCGATCCTCAATCCTCAATCCTCACTGTTCAATCCTCAATACCCAATCCTCAATCTTCAATCCTCAATTCTCAATCCTCAATTCTCAATCCTCAATCCTCAGTCCTCAGTCCTCAAACCTCAATCCTCAACCCTCAGCCCTCATCGTCAACTCTCAATCCTCAATCCTCAATCCTCAATCTTCAATCCTCAATACTCAATCTTCAATTCACAATCCTCAACCTTCAATCCTCAATCCTCAATCCTCAATACCCAATCCTCAATCTTCAACACTCTATCCTCAGTCCTCAATTCTCAATCCTCAATCCTCAGTCCGCAGTCCTCAAACCACAATACTCAACCCTCAGCCCTCAGCCCTCATCCTCAACCCACAATCCTCAATCCTCAATCCTCAACCCTCAGTCCTCGTCCTCAATCCACAACCCTCAGTCCTCAATCCTCAATCTTCAATCATCAATATTCAATCTTCAATCCTCAACCCTCAATCCTCGATCCTCAATCCTCAATCCTCAATGTTCAATCCTCAATACCCAATCCTCAATCTTCAATCCTCAATCCTCAATCCTCAATCCTCTATCCTCAATCCTCAATCCTCAGTCCTCAGTCCTCAAACCTCAACCCTCAATCCGCAGCCCTCATCGTCAATTCTCAATCCTCAATCCTCAATCCTCAATCTTCAATCCTCAATACTCAATCTTCAATCCACAATCCTCAATCTTCAATCCTCAATACTCAATCTTCAATCCTCAATCCTCAATCCTCAATACTCAATCCTCAATCCTCAGTCCTCAATCCTCAATCTTCTACCTCAATACTCAATCTTCAATCCTCAATTCTCAATCCTCAATCCTAAATCCTCAAACCTCAAACATCAATACTCAACCCTCAGTCCTCGTCCTCAATCCACAACCCTCAATCCCCAATCCTCAATCTTCAATCATCAATATTCAATCTTCAACCCTCAATCCTCAATCCTCGATCCTCAATCCTCAATCCTCAATCCTCAATCATCAATCCTCAATCTTCAATCCTCAATACTCAATCTTTAATCATCAATCCTCAATCCTCAATCTTCAATCCTCAATCCCCAATCCTCAATCCTCAATCCTCAATCCGCAACCCTCAATCCTCAATCCTCAATCTACAATCATCAATATTCAATCTTCAATCCTCAATCCTCAATCCTCGATACTCAATCCTCAATCCTCAATGTTCAATCCTCAATACCCAATCCTCAATCTTCAATCCTCAATCCTCAACCCTCAATCCTCAATTCTCAATCCTCAATCCTCAGTCCTCAGTCCTCAAACCTCAATCCTCAACCCTCAGCCCTCATCGTCAATTCTCAATCCTCAATTCTCAATCCTCAATCTTCAATCCTCAATACTCAATCTTCAATCCACAATCCTCAATCTTCAATCCTCAATACTCAATCTTCAATCCTCGATCCCCAATCCTCAATACTCAATCCTCAATCCCCAGTCCTCAATCCTCAGTCTTCAATCCTCAATCCTCAATCTACAATCATCAATATTCAATCTTCAATCCTCAATCCTCAATCCTCAATCCTCAATCCTAAATTCTCAATCCTCAGTCCTCAGTCCTCAAACCTCGATCCTCAACCCTCAGCCCTCATCGTCAACTCTCAATCCTCTATCCTCACTCCTCAATCTTCAATCCTCAATACTCAATCTTCAATTCACAATCCTCAACCTTCAATCCTCAATCCTCAATCCTCAATACCCAATCCTCTATCTTCAACACTCTATCCTCAATCCTCAATTCTCAATCCTCAATCCTCAGTCCTCAGTCCTCAAACCTCTATACTCAACCCTCAGCCCTCATCCTCAACCCACAATCCTCAATCCTCAATCCTCAATCCTCAATCTTCAATCCTCAACCTTCAATACTCAATCCTCAATCCTCAATCCTCAATCCTCAATCCTCAATCATCAATACTCAGTCTTCAATCCTCAACACTCAATCTTTAATCATCAATCCTCAATCCTCAATCTTCAATCCTCAATCCTCAATCCTGAATCCTCAATCCTCAATCCTCAATTCTCAATCCTCAACCCTCAATCCTCAATATTCAATCCTCAACACTCAATCTTCAATCCTCCATCCTCAATCCTAAATCCTCAGTCCTCATTCTTCAATCCTCAATACCCAATCCTCAATCTTCAATCCTCAATCCTCAATCCTCAATTCTCAATCCTCAATCCTCAATCCTCAAACCTCAAACATCAATAGTCAACCCTCAGTCCTCGTCCTCAATCCACAACCCTCAACCCCAATCCTCAATCTTCAATCATCAATATTCAATCTTCAATCCTCAATCCTCAATCCTCGATCCTCAATCCTCAATCCTCAATCCTCAATCATCAATCCTCAATCTTCAACCCTCGATACTCAATGTTTAATCATCAATCCTCAATACTCAATCTTCAATCCTCAATCCCCAATCCTCAATCCTCAATCCTCAATCCTCAATACTCAATCCTCAATCCTCAATCTTCAATCCTCAATACTGAATCGTCAATCCTCAATCCTCAATCCTAAATCCTCAGTCCTCATTCTTCAATCCTCAATACCCAATCCTCACTCTTCAATCCTCAATCCTCAATCCTCAATTCTCAATCCTCAATCCTCAATCTTCAGACCTCAAACATCTATACTCAACCCTCAGTCCTCGTCCTCAATCCACAACACTCAATCTTCAATCCTCAATCTTCAATCATCAATATTCAATCTTCAATCCTCAACCCTCAATCCTGGATCCTCAATCATCAATCCTCAATGTTCAATCCTCAATTCCCAATCCTCAATCGTCAATCCTCAATCCTCAATCCTCAATCCTCAATTCTCAATCCTCAATCCTCAGTCCTCAGTCCTCAAACCTCAAACCTCAACCCTCAAACCTCAATCCTCAACCGTCAGTCCCTGTCCTCAATCCTCAACACTCAATCCTCAATCCTCAATCCTCAATCGTCAATCCTCAATCCTCAATCCTCAATCTTCAATCCTCAATCCTCAATCCTCAATCCTCTATCCTCATTCTTCAATCCTCAATACCCAATCCTCAATCTTCAACACTCAATCCTCAATCCTCAATTCTCAATCTTCAATCCTCAGTCCTCAGTCCTCAAACCTCAATACTCAACCCTCAGCCCTCATCCTCAATCCTCACTCCTCAATCCTCAATCCTCAATCTTCAATCCTCGATACTCAATCTTCAATCCTCAATCCTCAATCCTCAATACTCAATCCTCAATCCTCAGTCCTCAGTCCTCAATCTTCAATCCTCAATACTCAATCTTCAATCCTCAATCCTCAATCCTCAATCCTCAATCCTCAATCCTCAATCCTCAATACTCAATCCTCAATCCTCAGTCCTCAATTCTCAATCTTCAATCCTCAATACTCATTCTTCAATCCTCAATCCTCAATCCTCAATTCTCAATCCTCATTCTTCAATCCTCATTACCCAATCCACAATCCTCATTCCTCAATCCTCAATCCTCAATTCTCAACCCTGAATCCTCAATAATCATTCTTCAATCCTCAATCCTCAGTCTTCAAACCTCAATTCTGAATCCTCAATCCTGAATCCTCAATCTTCAGGCCTCAGTCCTCAACAATCAGTTGACAATCCTCAATCCTCAATAGAATATCCCCAATTCACAGTTTTCAATACTCAATACTCAATCTGCAATCTTCAAACCTCTATCCACAAACATCAATTCTCATCACTGAACCCTCAACACTCAGTCCTCAATGTTCAATACTCAATCTTCAACCCCCAATCCTCAATCGTCAATCTTCAATCCTCAATACTCAATCTTCAATCCTCTATCCTCAATCCTCAATCCTCAATCCTCATTCTTCAATCCTCAGTACCCAATCCTCAATCTTCAATCCTCAATCCTCAATCCGCAATTCTCAATCCTCAATCCTCAGTCCTCAGTCCTTAAACCTCAATCCTCAACCCTCAGCCCTCATCCTCAATCCTCAATCCTCAATCCTCAATCTTCAATCCTCAATACTCAATCTTCAACACTCAACACTCAATCCTCAATTCTCAATCCTCAATCCTCAATCTTCAATCCTCAAACCTCAATACTCAACCCTCAGCCCTCATCCTCAATCCTCAATCCTCAATCCTCAATCCTCAATCTTCAATCCTCGATACTCAACCTTCAATCCTCAATCCTCAGTCCTCAAACCTCAATTCTGAATCCTCAATCCTGAATCCTCAATCTTCAGCCCTCAGTCCTCAACAATCAGTTGTCAACCCTGATACCTCAATAGAATATCCTCAATTCACAGTTTTCAATACTCAATACTCAATCTGCATTCTTCAAACCTCTATCCACAAACATCAATTCTCATCACTCAACCCTCAACACTCAGTCCTCAACGTTCAATCCTCAATCCTCAGTCCACAATCCTCAATCGTCAATCCTCAATACTCAATCTTCAATTCACAATCCTCAATCTTCAATCCTCAATCCTCAATCCTCAATACCCAATCCTCAATCTTCAACACTCTATCCTCAATTGTCAATTCTCAATCCTCAATCCTCAGTCCTCAGTCCTCAAACCTCAATCCTCAACCCTCAGCCCTCATCGTCAACTCTCAATCCTCAATCCTCAATCCTCAATCTTCAATCCTCAATACTCAATCTTCAATTCACAATCCTCAACCTTCAATCCTCAATCCTCAATCCTCAATACCCAATCCTCAATCTTCAACACTCTATCCTCAGTCCTCAATTCTCAATCCTCAATCCTCAGTCCGCAGTCCTCAAACCTCAATACTCAACCCTCAGCCCTCAGCCCTCATCCTCAACCCACAATCCTCAATCCTCAATCCTCAACCCTCAGTCCTCGTCCTCAATCCACAACCCTCAGTCCTCAATCCTCAATCTTCAATCATCAATATTCAATCTTCAATCCTCAACCCTCAATCCTCGATCCTCAATCCTCAATCCTCAATGTTCAATCCTCAATACCCAATCCTCAATCTTCAATCCTCAATCCTCAATCCTCAATCCTCAATTCTCAATCCTCAATCCTCAATCCTCAATCCTCAATCATCAATCCTCAACCTTCAATCCACAATCCTCCATCTTCAATCCTCAATACTCAATCTTCAATCCTCAATCCCCAATCGTCAATACTCAATCCTCAATCCTCAGTCCTCAATCCTCAATCTTCTATCCTCAATCCTCAATCTACAATCATCAATATTCAATCTTCAATCCTCAATCCTCAATCCTCGATACTCAATCCCCAATCCTCAATGTTCAATCCTCAATACCCAATCCTGAATCTTCAATCCTCAATCCTCAATCCTCAATCCTCAATTCTCAATCCTCAATCCTCAGTCCTCAGTCCTCAAACCTCAATCCTCAACCCTCAGCCCTCATCGTCAATTCTCAATCCTCAACTCTCAATCCTCAATCTTCAATCCTCAATACTCAATCTTCAATCCTCAATCCTCAATACTCAATACTCAATCCTCAATCCTCAGTCCTCATTCCCGAATCTTCAATCATCAATACTCAATCTTCAATCCTCAATCCTCAATCCTCAATCCTCAATCCTCAATCCTCAATCCTCATTACTCAATCCTCAATCCTCAGTCCTCAATCCTCAATCTTCAATCCTCAATACTCATTCTTCAATCCTCAATCCTCAATCCTCAATTCTCAATCCTCATTCTTCAATCCTCATTACCCAATCCACAATCCTCATTCCTCAATCCTCAATCCTCAATTCTCAACCCTCAATCCTCAATAATCATTCTTCAATCCTCAATCCTCAGTCTTCAAACCTCAATTCTGAATCCTCAATCCTGAATCCTCAATCTTCAGGCCTCAGTCCTCAACAATCAGTTGACAATCCTCAATCCTCAATAGAATATCCTCAATTCACAGTTTTCAATACTCAATACTCAATCTGCAATCTTCAAACCTCTATCCACAAACATCAATTCTCATCACTGAACCCTCAACACTCAGTCCTCAATGTTCAATACGCAATCTTCAACCCACAATCCTCAATCGTCAATCTTCAATCCTCAATACTCAATCTTCAATCCTCTATCCTCAATCCTCAATCCTCAATCCTCATTCTTCGATCCTCAATACCCAATCCTCAATTTTCAATCCTCAATCCTCAATCCGCAATTCTCAATCCTCAATCCTCAGTCCTCAGTCCTTAAACCTCAATCCTCAACCCTCAGCCCTCATCCTCAATCCTCAATCCTCAATCCTCAATCCTCAATCTTCAATCCTCAATACTCAATCTTCAACACTCAACCCTCAATCCTCAATTCTCAATCCTCAATCCTCAGTCCTCAGTCCTCAAACCTCAATACTCAACCCTCAGCCCTCATCCTCAATCCTCAATCCTCAATCCTGAATCCTCAATCTTCAATCCTCGATACTCAATCTTCAATCGTCAATACTCAGTCCGCAAACCTCAATTCTGAATCCTCAATCCTGAATCCTCAATCTTCAGCCCTCTGTCCTCAACAATCAGTTGTCAACCCTGAATCCTCAATAGAATATCCTCAGTTCACAGCTTTCAATACTCAATACTCAATCTGCATTCTTCAAACCTCTATCCACAAACATCAGTACTCATCACTCAACCCTCAACACTCAGTCCTCAACGTTCAATCCTGAATCCTCAATCCACAATCCTCAATCGTCAACCTTCAATCCTCAATGCCCAGTCCTCAATCTTCAATCCTCAATGCTCAATCCTCAATCCTCAATCCTCAGTGCTCAATCCTCAATCCTCAGACCTCAAACCTCAATCCTCAACCGCCAGTCCTCGTGCTCAATCCTTAACACTCAATCCTCAATCCTCAATCTTCAATCATCAATACTCAATATTCAATCCTCAATCTTCAATCCTCAATCCTCAATCCTCTATCCTCAATATTCAACACACAACCCTCAACCACCAATCCTCAATACTCAACCATCATTCCTCAATTCCTAATACTCAATAGTGTATCCTGTATTATCATGGTTCAATACTCAATCCACAATATTCAATAATCAATTCTCAATCCTCAAACATCAATTCTCAACACTCAATAATCAACACTCTGTCCACTCTTTTCAATCCTCCATCCTCAACCCTCAATCCTCAAGCGTCAATCCTCAATCCACAACCCTCAATCCTCAGTCCTTAAACCTCAATCCCGATTCCTCGATCCTGAATCCTCATTCTTTAGCCCTCAGTCCTCAACAATCAATTGTCAATCCTCAATCCTCAATAGAATATCCTCAATTCACAGTTTTCAGTACTCAATCCCCATTCTTCAATCTTCAAATCTCAATCCACAAACATCAATTCCCATCACTCAACCCTCAACACTAAGTCCTCAATCTTCAATTCTCAATCCTCAATCCTCAACCTTCAGTCCTCAATACTCAATCTTCAATCCTCAATTCTCAATCCTCAACCCTCAATCCTCAGACCTCAAACATCAATACTCAACCCTCAGTCCTCGTCCTCAATCCACAACACTCAATCCTCAATCCTCAATCCTCAATCCTCAATTCTCAATCCTCAATCCTCAGTCCTCAGTCCTCAAACCTCAATCCTCAACCCTCAGCCCTCATCGTCAACTCTCAATCCTCAATCCTCAATCCTCAATCTTCAATCCTCAATACTCAATCTTCAATTCACAATCCTCAACCTTCAATCCTCAATCCTCAATCCTCAATACCCAATCCTCAATCTTCAACACTCTATCCTCAGTCCTCAATTCTCAATCCTCAATCCTCAGGCCTCAGTCCTCAAACCTCAATACTCAACCCTCAGCCCTCATCCTCAACCCACAATCCTCAATCCTCAATCCTCAATCCTCAATCTTCAATCCTCAACCTTCAATACTCAATCCTCAATCCTCAATCCTCAATCCTCAATTCTCAATCGTCAATGCTCAGTCTTCAATCCTCAACACTCAATCTTTAATCATCAATCCTCAATCCTCAATCTTCAATCCTCAATCCTCAATCCTGAATACTCAATCCTCAATTCTCAATCCTCAATCCTCAATCCTCAATATTCAATCCTCAATACTTAATCTTCAATCCTCGATCCTCAATCCTAAATCCTCAGTCCTCATTCTTCAATCCTCAATACCCAATCCTCAATCTTCAATCCTCAATCCTCAATCCGCAATTCTCAATCCTCAATCCTCAATCCTCAGTCCTCAGTCCTCAAACCTCAACCCTCAACCCGCAGCCCTCATCGTCAATTCTCAATCCTCAATCCTCAATCCTCAATCTTCAATCCTCAATACTCAATCTTCAATCCACAATCCTCAATCTTCAATCCTCAATACTCAATCTTCAATCCTCAATCCTCAATCCTCAGTACTCAATCCTCAACCCTCAGTCCTCAATCCTCAATCTTCTACCTCAATACTCAATCTTCAATCCTCAATTCTCGATCCTCAATCCTCAATCCTCAAACCTCGAACATCAATACTCAACCCTCAGTCCTCGTCCTCAATCCACAACCCTCAATCCCCAATCCTCAATCTTCAATCATCAATATTCAATCTTCAATCCTCAATCCTCAATCCTCGATCCTCAGCCCTCAATCCTCAATCCTCAATCATCAATCCTCAATCTTCAATCCTCAATACTCAATCTTTAATCATCAATCCTCAATCCTCAATCTTCAATCCTCAATCCCCAATCCTCAATCCTCAATCCTCAGTCCTCAATCCTCAATCTTCAATCCTCAATACTCAATCTTCAATCCTCAGTCCTCAATCCTCAATCCTCAATATTCAATCCTCAATACTCAATCTTCAATCCTCGATCCTCAATCCTAAATCCTCAGTCCTCACTCTTCAATCCTCAATACCCAATCCTCAATCTTCAATCCTCAATCCTCAATCCTCAATTCTCAATCCTCAATCCTCAATCTTCTGACCTCAAACATCAATAGTCAACCCTCAGTCCTCGTCCTCAATCCACAACCCTCAGTCCTCAATCCTCAATCTTCAATCATCAATATTCAATCTTCAATCCTCAACCCTCAATCCTCGATCCTCAATCCTCAATCCTCAATGTTCAATCCTCAATACCCAATCCTCAATCTTCAATCCTCAATCCTCAATCCTCAATCCTCAATTCTCAATCCTCAATCCTCAGTCGTCAGTCCTCAAACCTCAACCCTCAACCCGCAGCCCTCATCGTCAATTCTCAATCCTCAATCCTCAAACCTCAATCCTCAATCCTCAATACTCAACCTTCAATCCACAGTCCTCAATCTTCAATCCTCAATACTCAATCTTCAATCCCCAATCCTCAATCCTCAATACTCAATCCTCAATCCTCAGTCCTCAATCCTCAATCTTCTACCTCAATACTCAATCTTCAATCCTCAATCCTCAATCCTCAATACTCAATCCTCAATCCTCAGTCCTCAGTCCTCAAACCTCAATCCTCAACCCTCAGAACTCATCGTCAATTCTCAATCCTCAATTCTCAATCCTCAATCTTCAATCCTCAATACTCAATCTTCAATCCACAATCCTCAATCTTCAATCCTCAATACTCAATCTTCAATCCTCAATCCTCAATCCTCAATACTCAATCCTCAATCCTCAGTCCTCAATCCTCAATATTCAATCCTCAATCCTCAATTTACAATCATCAATATTCAATCTTCAATCCTCAATCCTCAATCCTCGATACTCAATCCTCAATCCTCAATGTTCAATCCTCAATACCCAATCCTCAATCTTCAATCCTCAATCCTCAATCCTCAATCCTCATTCTTCGATCCTCAATACCCAATCCTCAATTTTCAATCCTCAATCCTCAATCCGCAATTCTCAATCCTCAATCCTCAGTCCTCAGTCCTTAAACCTCAATCCTCAACCCTCAGCCCTCATCCTCAATCCTCAATCCTCAATCCCTAATCCTCAATCTTCAATCCTCAATACTCAATCTTCAACACTCAACCCTCAATCCTCAATTCTCAATCCTCAATCCTCAGTCCTCAGTCCTCAAACCTCAATACTCAACCCTCAGCCCTCATCCTCAATCCTCAATCCTCAATCCTGAATCCTCAATCTTCAATCCTCGATACTCAATCTTCAATCCTCAATCCTCAGTCCTCAAACCTCAATTCTGAATCCTCAATACTGAATCCTCAATCTTCAGCCCTCTGTCCTCAACAATCAGTTGTCAACCCTGAATCCTCAATAGAATATCCTCAATTCACAGCTTTCAATACTCAATACTCAATCTGCATTCTTCAAACCTCTATCCACAAACATCAATACTCATCACTCAACCCTCAACACTCAGTCCTCAACGTTCAATCCTGAATCCTCAATCCACAATCCTCAATCGTCAACCTTCAATCCTCAATGCCCAGTCCTCAATCTTCAATCCTCAATGCTCAATCCTCAATCCTCAATCCTCAGTGCTCAATCCTCAATCCTCAGACCTAAAACCTCAATCCTCAACCGCCAGTCCTCGTGCTCAATCCTTAACACTCAATCCTCAATCCTCAATCTTCAATCATCAATACTCAATATTCAATCCTCAATCTTCAATCCTCAATCCTCAATCCTCTATCCTCAATATTCAACACACAACCCTCAACCACCAATCCTCAATACTCAACCATCATTCCTCAATTCCTAATACTCAATAGTGTATCCTGAATTATCATGGTTCAATACTCAATCCACAATATTCAATAATCAATTCTCAATCCTCAAACATCAATTCTCAACACTCAATAATCAACACTCTGTCCACTCTTTTCAATCCTCCATCCTCAACCCTCAATCCTCAAGCGTCAATCCTCAATCCACAACCCTCAATCCTCAGTCCTTAAACCTCAATCCCGATTCCTCGATCCTGATTCCTCATTCTTTAGCCCTCAGTCCTCAACAATCAATTGTCAATCCTCAATCCTCAATAGAATATCCTCAATTCACAGTTTTCAGTACTCAATCCCCATTCTTCAATCTTCAAATCTCAATCCACAAACATCAATTCCCATCACTCAACCCTCAACACTAAGTCCTCAATCTTCAATTCTCAATCCTCAATCCTCAACCTTCAGTCGTCAATACTCAATCTTCAATCCTCAATTCTCAATCATCAACCCTCAATCCTCAGACCTCAAACATCAATACTCAACCTTCAGTCCTCGTCCTCAATCCACAACACTCAATCCTCAATCCTCAATCCTCAATCCTCAATTCTCAATCCTCAATCCTCAGTCGTCAGTCCTCAAACCTCAATCCTCAACCCTCAGCCCTCATCGTCAACTCTCAATCCTCAATCCTCAATCCTCAATCTTCAATCCTCAATACTCAATCTTCAATTCACAATCCTCAACCTTCAATCCTCAATCCTCAATCCTCAATACCCAATCCTCAATCTTCAACACTCTATCCTCAGTCCTCAATTCTCAATCCTCAATCCTCAGGCCTCAGTCCTCAAACCTCAATACTCAACCCTCAGCCCTCATCCTCAACCCACAATCCTCAATCCTCAATCCTCAATCCTCAATCTTCAATCCTCAACCTTCAATACTCAATCCTCAATCCTCAATCCTCAATCCTCAATTCTCAATCGTCAATGCTCAGTCTTCAATCCTCAACACTCAATCTTTAATCATCAATCCTCAATCCTCAATCTTCAATCCTCAATCCTCAATCCTGAATACTCAATCCTCAATTCTCAATCCTCAATCCTCAATCCTCAATATTCAATCCTCAATACTTAATCTTCAATCCCCGATCCTCAATCCTAAATCCTCAGTCCTCATTCTTCAATCCTCAATAACCAATCCTCAATCTTCAATCCTCAATCCTCAATCCGCAATTCTCAATCCTCAATCCTCAATCCTCAGTCCTCAGTCCTCAAACCTCAACCCTCAACCCGCAGCCCTCATCGTCAATTCTCAATCCTCAATCCTCAATCCTCAATCTTCAATCCTCAATACTCAATCTTCAGTCCACAATCCTCAATCTTCAATCCTCAATACTCAATCTTCAATCCTCAATCCTCAATCCTCAGTACTCAATCCTCAACCCTCAGTCCTCAATCCTCAATACTCAATCTTCAATCCTCGATCCTCAATCCTAAATCCTCAGTCCTCATTCTTCAATCCTCAATACCCAATCCTCAATCTTCAATCCTCAATCCTCAATCCTCAATTCTCAATCCTCAATCCTCAATCTTCTGACCTCAAACATCAATAGTCAACCCTCAGTCCTCGTCCTCAATCCACAACCCTCAGTCCTCAATCCTCAATCTTCAATCATCAATATTCAATCTTCAATCCTCAACCCTCAATCCTCGATCCTCAATCCTCAATCCTCAATGTTCAATCCTCAATACCCAATCCTCAATCTTCAATCCTCAATCCTCAATCCTCAATCCTCAATTCTCAATCCTCAATCCTCAGTCCTCAGTCCTCAAACCTCAACCCTCAACCCGCAGCCCTCATCGTCAATTCTCAATCCTCAATCCTCAAACCTCAATCTTCAATCCTCAATACTCAACTTTCAATCCACAGTCCTCAATCTTCAATCCTCAATACTCAATCTTCAATCCCCAATCCTCAATCCTCAATACTCAATCCTCAATCCTCAGTCCTCAATCCTCAATCTTCTACCTCAATACTCAATCTTCAATCCTCAATCCTCAATCCTCAATACTCAATCCTCAATCCTCAGTCCTCAGTCCTCAAACCTCAATCCTCAACCCTCAGAACTCATCGTCAATTCTCAATCCTCAATTCTCAATCCTCAATCTTCAATCCTCAATACTCAATCTTCAATCCACAATCCTCAATCTTCAATCCTCAATACTCAATCTTCAATCCTCAATCCTCAATCCTCAATACTCAATCCTCAATCCTCAGTCCTCAATCCTCAATATTCAATCCTCAATCCTCAATATTCAATCCTCAATCCTCAATTTACAATCATCAATATTCAATCTTCAATCCTCAATCCTCAATCCTCGATACTCAATCCTCAATCCTCAATGTTCAATCCTCAATACCCAATCCTCAATCTTCAATCCTCAATCCTCAATCCTCAATCCTCAATTCTCAATCCTCAATCCTCAGTCCTCAGTCCTCAAACCTCAATCCTCAACCCTCAGCCATCATCGTCAATTCTCAATCCTCAATTCTCAATCCTCAATCTTCAATCCTCAATACTCAATCTTCAATCCACAATCCTCAATCTTCAATCCTCAATACTCAATCTTCAATCCTCAATCCTCAATCCTCAATACTCAATCCTCAATCCTCAGTCCTCAATCCTCAATCTTCAATCCTCAATACTCAATATTCAATCCTCAATCCTCAATCCTCAATCCTCAATCCTCAATCCTCAATCCTCAATACTCAATCTTCGATCCTCAATCCTCAGTCCTCAAACCTCAATTCTGAATCCTCAATCCTGAATCCTAAATCTTCAGCCCTCAGTCCTCAACTATCAGTTGCCAATCATCAATCCTCAATAGAATATCCTCAATTCACAGTCTTCAATACTCAATACTGAATCTGCAATCTTCCAATCTGCATATCTCCATCCACAATCGTCAATTCTCATCACTCAACCCTCAACACTCAGACCTCAATGTTAAATCCTCAATCCTCAATTCTCTATCTTCAATCCTCAATACTGAATCTTCAATCCTCAATCCTCAATCCTCAATCCTCAATCCTCAATCCTCAAACCTCAGTCCTCATCCTCAATTCTCAATTCTCAATCCTCAATCCTCAATCCTCAACCATCTATCTTCAATCCTCAATACTCATTCTTCAATCTTCAATCCTCAATCCTCAATTCTCAATCCTCAATCTTCAATCCTCATTACCCAATCCACAATCCTCATTCCCCAATCCTCAATCCTCAATTCTCAACCCTCAATCCTCAATAATCATTCTTCAATCCTCAATCCTCAGTCTTCAAACCTCAATTCTGAATCCTCAATCCTGAATCCTCAATCTTCAGGCCTCAGTCCTCAATAATCAGTTGACAATCCTCAATCCTCAATAGAATATCCTCAATTCACAGCTTTCAATACTCAATACTCAATCTGCAATCTTCAAACCTCTATCCACAAACATCAATTCTCATCACTGAACCCTCAACACCCAGTCCTCAATGTTCAATACACAATCTTCAACCCACAATCCTCAATCGTCAATATTCAATCCTCAATACTCAATCTTCAATCCTCTATCCTCAATCCTCAATCCTCAATCCTCATTCTTCAATCCTCAATACCCAATCCTCAATCTTCAATCCTCAATCCTCAATCCTCAATTCTCAATCCGCAATCCTCAGTCCTCAGTCCTTAAACCTCAAACCTCAAACCTCAGCCCTCATCCTCAATCCTCAATACTCAATCCTCAATCCTCAACCCTCAATCCTCAATACTCAATCTTCAATCCTCAAACCTCAATCCTGAATCCTCAATCCTCAATCCTCAGACATCAATCCTCAACCTTCAATACTCAATCCTAAATCCTCAATCCTCAATCCTCAATCCTCAATCCTCACTCCTCAAACTTCAATCCTCAAACCTCAGTTATCATCCTCAATTCTCAATTCTCAATCCTCAATCCTCAATCCTCAGCCCTCTATCTCTCAATCCTAAATAATCAATCTCCAATACTAGATCCTCAATCCCCAATACTCAATCCTCAATACCCAATCCTAAATCTTCAATCCTCAATCCTCAATTATCAATTCTCAATCCTCAATCCTCAATCCTCTGTCCTCAAACCTCAATCCTCAACCCTCAGTCCTCGTCCTCAAACCTCAACCCTCAATAATCAATCCGCAATACTCAATCTTCAATCCTCGATCCTCAATCCTAAATCCTCAGTCCTCATTCTTCAATCCTCAATACCCAATCCTCAATCTTCAATCCTCAATCCTCAATCCTCAATTCTCAATCCTCAATCCTCAATCTTCTGACCTCAAACATCAATAGTCAACCCTCAGTCCTCGTCCTCAATCCACAACCCTCAGTCCTCAATCCTCAATCTTCAATCATCAATATTCAATCTTCAATCCTCAACCCTCAATCCTCGATCCTCAATCCTCAATCCTCAGTGTTCAATCCTCAATACCCAATCCTCAATCTTCAATCCTCAATCCTCAATCCTCAATCCTCAATCTTCAATCCTCAAACCTCAATCCTGAATCCTCAATCCTCAATACTCAGACATCAATCCTCAACCTTCAATACTCAATCCTAAATCCTCAATCCTCAATCCTCAATCCTCAATCCTCACTCCTCAAACTTCAATCCTCAAACCTCAGTTATCATCCTCAATTCTCAATTCTCAATCCTCAATCCTCAATCCTCAACCCTCTATCTCTCAATCCTAAATAATCAATCTCCAATACTAGATCCTCAATCCCCAATACTCAATCCTCAATACCCAATCCTAAATCTTCAATCCTCAATCCTCAATTATCAATTCTCAATCCTCAATCCTCAATCCTCTGTCCTCAAACCTCAATCCTCAACCCTCAGTCCTCGTCCTCAAACCTCAACCCTCAATAATCAATCCGCAATACTCAATCTTCAATCCTCGATCCTCAATCCTAAATCCTCAGTCCTCATTCTTCAATCCTCAATACCCAATCCTCAATCTTCAATCCTCAATCCTCAATCCTCAATTCTCAATCCTCAATCCTCAATCTTCTGACCTCAAACATCAATAGTCAACCCTCAGTCCTCGTCCTCAATCCACAACCCTCAGTCCTCAATCCTCAATCTTCAATCATCAATATTCAATCTTCAATCCTCAACCCTCAATCCTCGATCCTCAATCCTCAATCCTCAGTGTTCAATCCTCAATACCCAATCCTCAATCTTCAATCCTCAATCCTCAATCCTCAATCCTCAATTCTCAATCCTCAATCCTCAGTCCTGAGTCCTCAAACCTCAACCCTCAACCCGCAGCCCTCATCGTCAATTCTCAATCCTCAATCCTCAAACCTCAATCTTCAATCCTCAATACTCAACCTTCAATCCACAGTCCTCAATCTTCAATCCTCAATACTCAATCTTCAATCCCCAATCCTCAATCCTCAATACTCAATCCTCAATCCTCAGTCCTCAATCCTCAATCTTCTACCTCAATACTCAATCTTCAATCCTCAATCCTCAATCCTCAATACTCAATCCTCAATCCTCAGTCCTCAGTCCTCAAACCTCAATCCTCAACCCTCAGAACTAATCGTCAATTCTCAATCCTCAATTCTCAATCCTCAATCTTCAATCCTCAATACTCAATCTTCAATCCACAATCCTCAATCTTCAATCCTCAATACTCAATCTTCAATCCTCAATCCTCAATCCTCAATACTCAATCCTCAATCCTCAGTCCTCAATCCTCAATATTCAATCCTCAATCCTCAATATTCAATCCTCAATCCTCAATTTACAATCATCAATATTCAATCTTCAATCCTCAATCCTCAATCCTCGATACTCAATCCTCAATCCTCAATGTTCAATCCTCAATACCCAATCCTCAATCTTCAATCCTCAATCCTCAATCCTCAATCCTCAATTCTCAATCCTCAATCCTCAGTCCTCAGTCCTCAAACCTCAATCCTCAACCCTCAGCCCTCATCGTCAATTCTCAATCCTCAATTCTCAATCCTCAATCTTCAATCCTCAATACTCAATCTTCAATCCACAATCCTCAGTCTTCAATCCTCAATACTCAATCTTCAATCCTCAATCCTCAATCCTCAATACTCAATCCTCAATCCTCAGTCCTCAATCCTCAATGTTCAATCCTCAATACTCAATATTCAATCCTCAATCCTCAATCCTCAATCCTCAATCCTCAATCCTCAATCCTCAATACTCAATCTTCGATCCTCAATCCTCAGTCCTCAAACCTCAATTCTGAATCCTCAATCCTGAATCCTAAATCTTCAGCCCTCAGTCCTCAACAATCAGTTGCCAATCATCAATCCTCAATAGAATATCCTCAATTCACAGTCTTCAATACTCAATACTGAATCTGCAATCTTCCAATCTGCATATCTCCATCCACAATCGTCAATTCTCATCACTCAACCCTCAACACTCAGACCTCAATGTTAAATCCTCAATCCTCAATTCTCTATCTTCAATCCTCAATACTGAATCTTCAATCCTCAATCCTCAATCCTCAATCCTCAATCCTCAATCCTCAAACCTCAGTCCTCATCCTCAATTCTCAATTCTCAATCCTCAATCCTCAATCCTCAACCCTCTATCTTCAATCCTCAATACTCATTCTTCAATCTTCAATCCTCAATCCTCAATTCTCAATCCTTAATCTTCAATCCTCATTACCCAATCCACAATCCTCATTCCTCAATCCTCAATCCTCAATTCTCAACCCTCAATCCTCAATAATCATTCTTCAATCCTCAATCCTCAGTCTTCAAACCTCAATTCTGAATCCTCAATCCTGAATCCTCAATCTTCAGGCCTCAGTCCTCAACAATCAGTTGACAATCCTCAATCCTCAACAGAATATCCTCAATTCACAGCTTTCAATACTCAATACTCAATCTGCAATCTTCAAACCTCTATCCACAAACATCAATTCTCATCACTGAACCCTCAACACCCAGTCCTCAATGTTCAATACACAATCTTCAACCCACAATCCTCAATCGTCAATATTCAATCCTCAATACTCAATCTTCAATCCTCTATCCTCAATCCTCAATCCTCAATCCTCATTCTTCAATCCTCAATACACAATCCTCAATCTTCAATCCTCAATCCTCAATCCTCAATTCTCAATCCGCAATCCTCAGTCCTCAGTCCTTAAACCTCAAACCTCAAACCTCAGCCCTCATCCTCAATCCTCAATACTCAATCCTCAATCCTCAACCCTCAATCCTCAATACTCAATCTTCAATCCTCAAACCTCAATCCTGAATCCTCAATCCTCAATCCTCAGACATCAATCCTCAACCTTCAATACTCAATCCTAAATCCTCAATCCTCAATCCTCAATCCTCAATCCTCACTCCTCAAACTTCAATCCTCAAACCTCAGTTATCATCCTCAATTCTCAATTCTCAATCCTCAATCCTCAATCCTCAACCCTCTATCACTCAATCCTAAATAATCAATCTCCAATACTAGATCCTCAATCCCCAATACTCAATCCTCAATACCCAATCCTAAATCTTCAATCCTCAATCCTCAATTATCAATTCTCAATCCTCAATCCTCAATCCTCTGTCCTCAAACCTCAATCCTCAACCCTCAGTCCTCGTCCTCAAACCTCAACCCTCAATAATCAATCCGCAATCTCCACTCATCAATACTCAATCCTCAATCCTCAATACTCAATCCTCAGTCCTCAGTCCTCAATCTTCAATACTCAATCCGCCAATCCTCAATATTCAACACACAACCCTCAGCCATCAATCCTCAATACTCAACCATCAATCCAAAATTCTCAATACTCAATAGAATATCCTGAATTCTCAGTTTTCAATACTCAATCCTCAATCTTCAATCTTCAAATCTCCGTCCACAAACATCAATTCTCGTCACTCAACCCTCAACACTCAGTCCCCAATCCTCAATCTTCAATCCTCAATCCTCAATCCTCAACCCTCAATCCTCAATCTTCAATCCTCAATACTCAATCTTCAATCCTCAATCCTCAATTCTCAATCCTCAATCTTCAATCCTCAATCCCCAATCCTCAATCCTCAATCCTCATTCTTCAACCCTCAATACCCAATCCTCAATCTTCAATCCTCAATCCTCATTCCTCAATTCTCAATCCTAAATCCTCAACGCTCAATCCTCAATCCTCAATCGTCAGACTTCAATCCTCAATACTCAATCTTCAATCCTCAATCCTCAATACTCAATCCTCAATCCTCAATCCTCATTCTTCAATCTTTAATACCCAATCCCCAATCTTCAACCCTCAAACCACAATCCTCAACTGTCAGTCCTCGTCCTCAATCCTCAACCCTCAATCCTCAATCCTCAATCTTCAATCATCAATACTCAATCCTCAATCCTCAATCCTCAATCCTCAATCCTAAATCTTCAATCCTCAATACTCAATCCTCAATCTTCAGTCCTCAATCCTCAATCCTCAATCCTCAGTTCTCAATCCTCAATCCTCAGTCCTCAGTCCTCAAACCTCAACCCTCAACCCGCAGCCCTCATCGTCAATTCTCAATCCTCAATCCTCAATCCTCAATCTTCAATCCTCAATACTCAATCTTCAATCCACAATACTCAATCTTCAATCCTCAATACTCAATCTTTAATCCTCAGTCCTCAATCCTCAATACTCAATCCTCAATCCTCAGTCCTCAACCCTCAATCTTCAATCCTCAATGCTCAATCTTTAATCCTCAATCCTCAATCCTCAATCCTCATTCTTCAATCCTCAATACCCAATCCTCAATCTTCAATCCTCAATACTCAATCCTCAATTCTCAATCCTCAATCCTCAATAATCAGCCTTCTATCCTCAATCCTCAGTCCTCAAACCTCAATTCTGAATCCTCAATCCTGAATCCTCAATGTTCAGCCCTCAGACCTCAACAATCAGTTGACAATCCTCAATCCTCAATAGAATATCCTCAATTCACAGTTTTCAATACTCATTACTCAATCTGCAATCTTCAAACCTCTATCCACAAACATCAATTCTCATCACTGAACCCTCAACACTCAGTCCTCGATGTTCAATACTCAATCTTCAATCCACAATCGTCAAGCGTCTATCTTCAATCCTCAATACTCAATCTTCAATCCTCAATCCACAATCCTCAATCCTCAATCCTCAATCTTCAATCCCCAATACTCATTCATCGATCCTCAATCCTCAATCCTCAATCCTCAATCCTCAACCCTCAATTGTCAGTCTTCAAACCTCAATACTCAATCTTCAATCCTCAATCCTCAATCCTCAAACCTCAATCCTCATTCTTCAATCCTCAATACCCAATCCTCAATCTTCAACACTCAATCATCAATCCTCAATTCTCAATCCTCAATCCTCAGTCCTCAGTCCTCAAACCTCAATACTCAACCCTCAGCCCTCATCCTCAATCCTCAATCCTCTATCCTCAATCCTCAATCCTCAATCTTCAGTCCTCAAACCTCAATTCTGAATCCTCAATACTGAATCCTCAATCTTCAGCCCTCTGTCCTCAACAATCAGCTGTCAACCCTGAGTCCTCAACAGAATATCCTCAATTCATAGTTTTCAATACTCAATACTCAACCTGCAGTCTTCAAACCTCTATCCATAAACATCAATTCTCATCACTGAACCCTCAACACTCAGTCCTCAACGTTCAATCCTCGATCCCCAATCCACAATCCTCAATCGTCAATCTTCAATCCTCAATCCCCAATCCTCAAACCTCAAATCTCAATCCTCAACCGTCAGTCCTCGTCCTCAATTCTCAACACTCAATCCCCAATCCTCAATCTTCAATCATCTATACTCAATATTCAATACTCAATCTTCAATCCTCAATTCTCAATCCTCAATCCTCAATCCTCAATCCTCAGACCTCAAACATCAATACTCAACCCTCAGTCCTCGTCATCAATCCACAACCCTCAATCCTCAATCGTCAATCTTCAATCATCAATATTCAATCTTCAGTCCTCAATCCTCAATCCTCGATCCTCAATCCCCAATCCTCAATGTTCAATCCTCAATACCCAATCCTCAATCTTCAACCCTCAATCCTCAATCTTCAATCCTCAATACTCAATCTTTAATCCTCAATCCTCAATCCTCAATACTCAATCCTCAATCCTCAGTCCACAACCCTCAACCTTCAATCCTCAATGCTCAATCTTCAATCCTCAATCCTCAATCCTCAATCCTCAATACTCATTCTTCAATCCTCAATACCCAATCCTCAGTCTTCAATACTGAATCCTCAATCCTCAATCCTCAATCCTCAATCCTCTATCTTCAATCCTCAATACTCAATCTTCAATCCTCATTCCTCAATCCTAAATCCTCAGTCCTCATTCTTCAATCCTCAATACCCAATCCTCAATGTTCAATCCTCAATCCTCAAACCTCAATTCTCAATCCTCAATCCTCAATCCTCAGGCCTCAAACCTCAATTCTGAATCCACAATCCTGAATCCTCAATCTTCAGCCCTGAGTCCTCGACAATCAATTGTCAATCCTCAATCCTCAATAGAATATCCTCAATTCACAGTTTTCAATACTCGATACTCAATCTGCTATCTTCAAATCTCTATCCACAAACTTTAATTCTCATCACTCAACCCTCAGCACTCAGTCCCCAATCCTCAATCTTCAATCCTCAATCCTCAATGCTCAATCTTTAATCCTCAATCCTCAATCCTCAATCCTCATTCTTCAATCCTCAATACCCAATCCTCAATCTTCAATCCTCAATACTCAATCCTCAATTCTCAATCCTCAATCCTCAATAATCAGCATTCAATCCTCAATCCTCAGTCCTCAAACCTCAATTCTGAATCCTCAATCCTGAATCCTCAATGTTCAGCCCTCAGACCTCAACAATCGGTTGACAATCCTCAATCCTCAATAGAATATCCTCAATTCACAGTTTTCAATACTTATTACTCAATCTGCAATCTTCAAACCACTATTCACAAACATCAATTCTCATCACTGAACCCTCAACACTCAGTCCTCGATGTTCAATACTCAATCTTCAATCCACAATCCTCAAGCGTCAATGTTCAATCCTCAATACTCAATCTTCAATCCTCAATCCTCAATCCTCAATCCTCAGTCCTCAATTCTCAATCCTCAATCCTCAGTCCTCAGTCCTCAAACCTCAATCCTCAACCCTCAGCCCTCACCGTCAATTCTCAATCCTCAAACCTCAGTCCTCAATCTTCAATCCTCAATACTCAATCTTCAATCCACAATACTCAATCTTCAATCCTCAATACTCAATCTTTAATCCTCAGTCCTCAATCCTCAATACTCAATCCTCAATCCTCAGTCCTCAACCCTCAATCTTCAATCCTCAATGCTCAATCTTTAATCCTCAATCCTCAATCCTCAATCCTCATTCTTCAATCCTCAATACCCAATCCTCAATCTTCAATCCTCAATACTCAATCCTCAATTCTCAATCCTCAATCCTCAATAATCAGCCTTCTATCCTCAATCCTCAGTCCTCAAACCTCAATTCTGAATCCTCAATCCTGAATCCTCAATGTTCAGCCCTCAGACCTCAACAATCAGTTGACAATCCTCAATCCTCAATAGAATATCCTCAATTCACGGTTTTCAATACTCATTACTCAATCTGCAATCTTCAAACCTCTATCCACAAACATCAATTCTCATCACTGAACCCTCAACACTCAGTCCTCGATGTTCAATACTCAATATTCAATCCACAATCGTCAAGCGTCTATCTTCAATCCTCAATACTCAATCTTCAATCCTCAATCCACAATCCTCAATCCTCAATCCTCATTCTTCAATCCTCAATACCAAATCCTCAATCCTCAACCCTCAATCCTCAACACTCAATCTTCAATCCTCAATCCTCAATCCTCAACCCTCAATCCTCAGTCATCAATCCTCAACCTTCAATACTCAATCCTCAATCCTGAATCCTCAATCCTCAATCCTCAATCCTCAATCCTCATTCCTCAAACCTCAATCCTCAAACCTCAGTCCTCATCCTCAATTCTCAATTCTCAATCCTCAATCCTGAATCCTCAACCCCCTATCTTCAATCCCAAATAATCAATCTCCAATACTAGATCCTCAATCCCCAATCCTCAATCCTCAATACCCAATCCTAGATCTTCAATCCTCAATCCTCAATTATCAATTCTCAATCCTCAATCCTCAATCCTCAGTCCTCAATTCTCAATCCTCAATCCTCAGTCCTCAGTCCTCAAACCTCAATCCTCAACCCTCAGCCCTCATCGTCAATTCTCAATCCTCAATCCTCAATCCTCAATCTTCAATCCTCAATACTCAATCTTCAATCCACAATCCTCAATCTTCAATCCTCAATACTCAATCTTTAATCCTCAATCCTCAATCCTCAGTCCTCAGTCCTCAAACCTCAACCCTCAACCCGCAGCCCTCATCGTCAATTCTAAATCCTCAAACCTCAATCCTCAATCTTCAACCCTCAATACTCAATCTTCAATCCACAATCCTCAATCTTCAATCCTTAATACTCAATCCTCAATCCTCAATCTTCAATCCTCAATACTCAATCCTCAATCCTCAGTTCTCAATCCTCAATCTTCAACCCCAATCCTCAATCCTCAATCCTCATTCTTCAATCCTCAATACCCAATCCTCAATCTTCAATCCTCAATCCTCAATCCCCAATTCTCAATCCTCATTCTTTAATCCTCAGACCTCAAACATCAATACTCAACCCTCAGTCCTCGTCCTCAATCCTGAATCCTCAATCCTGAATCCTCAATCTTCAGACCTCAGTCCTCAACAATCAGTTGTCAATTCTCAATCCTCAATAGAATATCATCAATTCACAGATTTCAATACACAATACTCAATCTGAAATCTTTAAATCTCTATCCACAAACACAAATTCTCATCACTCAACACTCAACGCTCAGTCCCCAATCCTCAATCTTCAATCCTCAATCCACAATCCTCAATCCTCATTCCTCAATCTTCAATCCTCAATACTCAGTCATCAATCCTCAATCCTCAATCCCCAATCCTCAATCCGCAATCCTCAATCCTCAGACCTCAAACATCAATACTCAACCCTCAGTCCTCGTCCTCTATCCTGAATCCTCAATCTTCAGACCTCAGTCCTCAACAATCGGGTGACAATCCACAATCGTCAATAGAATATCCTCAATTCACAGTTTTCAATTCACAATACTCAATCTGCAATCTTCAAATCTGTATCCACAAACATCAATACTCATCACTCAACCCTCAACACTCAGTCCTCAGTGTTCAATCCTCAATCCTCAATTCTCAATCTTCAATCCTCAATACTCAATCTTTAATCCTCAATCCTCAATCCTCAATCTTCAATCCTCAGTCCTCAATACTCAATCCTCAATCCTCAATCCTCAATCCTCAATCATCAATCCTCAACCTTCAATACTCAATCCTCAATCCTCAATCCTCAATCCTCAATCCTCAATCATCAATCCTCAATCTTCAATCCTCAACACTCAATCCTTAATGATCAATCCTCAATCCTCAATCTTCAATCCTCAATCCTCAATCCTCGATCCTCAATCCTCAATCCTCAATGTTCAATCCTCAATACCCAATCCTCAATCTTCAATCCTCAATCCTCAACCCTCAATCCTCAGTCCTCAATTCTCAATCCTCAATCCTCAGTCCTCAGTCCTCAAGCCTCAATCCTCAACCCTCAGCCCTCATCGTCAATTCTCAATCCTCAATCCTCTATCCTCAATCTTCAATCCTCAATACCCAATCATCAATCCACAATCCACAATCTTCAATCCTCAATACTCAATCTGTAATCCTCAATCGTCAATCCTCAATCCTCAATACTCAATCCTCAATCCTCAGTCCTCAGTCCTCAAACCTCAACCCTCAACCCGCAGCCCTCATCGTCAATTCTAAATCCTCAATCCTCAATCCTCAATCCTCAATCCTCAATCCTCAATCCTAAATCTTCAATCCACAATCCTCAAACCTCAATCTTCATTCCTCAATACTCAATCTTCAATCCACAATCCTCAGCCTTCAATCCTCAATACTCAATCTTCAATCCACAATCCTCAATCTTCAATCCTCAATACTCAATATTCAATCCTCAATCCTCAATCCTCAATAATCAATCCTCAATCCTCAGTCCTCAATCCTCAACCTTCAATCCTCAATACTCAATCTTCAATCCTCAATCCTCAATCCTCAATCCTCAATCCTCAGTCCTCAATCCCCAATACTCAATCTTCAATCCTCAATCCTCAGTCCTCAAACCTCAATTCTGAATCCTCAATCCTGAATCCTAAATCCTCAGCTCTCAGTCCTCAACAATCAGTTGCCAATCATCAATCCTCAATAGAATATCCTCAATTCACAGTCTTCAATACTCAATACTCAATCTGCAATCTTCGAATCTGCATATCTCTATCCACAAACGTCAATTCTCATCACTCAACCCTCAACACACAGACATCAATGTTAAATCCTCAATCCTCAATTCTCTATCTTCAATCCTCAATACTGAATCTTCAACACTCAATCCTCAATCCTCAATCCTCAATCCTCAAACCTCAGTCCTCATCCTCAATTCTCAATTCTCAATCCTCAATCCTCAATCCTCAACCCTCTATCTTCAATCCTAAATAATCAATCTCTAATACTAGATCCTCAATCCCCAATCCTCAATCCTCAATACCCAATCCTAAATCTTCAATCCTCAATCCTCAATTATCAGTTCTCAATCCTCAATCCTCAATTCTCTGTCGTCAAACCTCAATCCTCAACCCTCAGTCCTCGTCCTCAAACCTCAACCCTCAATCCTCAATCCTCAATCTTCAATCCTTAATCGTCAATCCTCAATTCTCAATCCTCATTCTTCAATCCTCATTACCCAATCCACAATCCTCAATCCTCAATTCTCAATCCTCAATCTTCAATCCTCAATCCTCAATCCTCAATCCTCAATCCTGATTCTTCAATCCTCAATACCCAATCCTCAATGTTCAATCCTCAATCCTCAATCCTCAATTCTCAATCCTAAATCCTCAACCCTCAATCCTCAGTCCTCAATCGTCAGCCTTCAATCCTCAATACTCAACCTTCAGCCCTCATCCTCGATTCGCAATCCTCAATCTTCAATCCTCAATCCTCAATCCTCAAGCCTCAATCCTCAATCATCAATCCTCAATCCTCAATCCACAACCCTCAATCCTCAATCCTCAATCCTCAATCCTCAATCTTCAATCCTCAATACTCAACCTTCAATCCTCATTCCTCAGTCCTAAATCCTCTGTCCTCATTCTTCAATCCTCAATACCCAATCCTCAATCTTCAATCCTCAACCCTCAATCCTCGATTCTCGATCCTCAATCCTCAATCCTCAGACCTCAAACATCAATACTCAACCCTCAGTCCTCGTCCTCAATCCACAACCCTCAATCCTCAATCCTCAATCTTCAATCATCAATGTTCAATCTTCAATCCTCAAGCCCCAATCCACGATCCTCAATCCTCAATCCTCAATCCTCAACCCTCTATCTTCAATCCTCAATACTCAACCTTCAATCCTCATTCCTCAGTCCTAAATCCTCTGTCCTCATTCTTCAATCCTCAATACCCAATCCTCAATCTTCAATCCTCAACCCTCAATCCTCGATTCTCGATCCTCAATCCTCAATCCTCAGACCTCAAACATCAATACTCAACCCTCAGTCCTCGTCCTCAATCCACAGCCCTCAATCCTCAATCCTCAATCTTCAATCCTCAACCTTCAATACTCAATCCTCAATCCTCAATCCTCAATCCTCAATCCTCAATCATCAATGCTCAGTCTTCAATCCTCAACACTCAGTCTTTAATCATCAATCCTCAATCCTCAATCTTCAATCCTCAATCCTCAATCCTGAATCCTCAATCCTCAATCCTCAATCCTCAATCCTCAATCCTCAATATTCAATCCTCAATACTCAATCTTCAATCCTCGATCCTCAATCCTAAATCCTCAGTCCTCATTCTTCAATCCTCAATACCCAATCCTCAATCTTTAATCCTCAATCCTCAATCCTCAATTCTCAATCCTCAATCCTCAATCTTCTGACCTCAAACATCAATAATCAACCCTGAGTCCTCGTCCTCAATCCACAACCCTCAGTCCTCAATCCTCAATCTTCAATCATCAATATTCAATCTTCAATCCTCAACACTCAATCCTCGATCCTCAATCCTCAATCCTCAATGTTCAATCCTCAATACCCAATCCTCAATCTTCAATCCTCAATTCTCAATCCTCAATCCTCAATTCTCAATCCTCAATCCTCAGTCCTCAGTCCTCAAACCTCAACCCTCAACCCGCAGCCCTCATCGTCAATTCTCAATCCTCAATCCTCAATCCTCAATCTTCAATCCTCAATACTCAATCTTCAATCCACAATCCTCAATCTTCAATCCTCAATACTCAATCTTCAATCCCCAATCCTCAATCCTCAATACTCAATCCTCAATCCTCAGTCCTCAATCCTCAATCTTCTACCTCAATACTCAATCTTCAATTCTCAATCCTCAATCCTCAATACTCAATCCACAATATCCTATCCCCAATCCTCAATCCTCAATATTCTATTCTCGATCCTCAATCCTCAATCCTCAATACTCAATCCTCAATTCTCTACCTTCAATCATCAACCTGCAGCCATCAATCCTCATTCCTCAATCCTCAGTCCTCAATCCTCAATCCTCAATCCTCAATCCTCAATCCTCAAACCTCAATCCTCAATCATCAACCCTCACTCCTCAATCCTCAATCCTCAATCCTCAATCATCAATCCTCAATCCTCAATCCTCAATCCTCAATCCTCAACCCTCAATCCTCAATCCTCAATCCTCAATCCTCAATCCTCAATCCTCAATCCTCAATCCTCAATCCTCAAACCTCAATCCTCTATCATCATTCTTCAATCCTCAATACCCAATCCTCAATCTTCAACACTCAATCCTCAATCCTCAATCCTCAATCCTCAATCCTCAATCCTCAATCTTCAATCCTCGATACTCAATCTTCAATACTCAATCCTCGGTCCTCAAACCTCAATTCTGAATCCTCAATCCAGAATCCTCAATCTTCAGCCCTCAGTCCTCAACAATCAGTTGTCAACCCTGAATCCTCAATAGAATATCCTCAATTCACAGTTTTCAATACTCAATACTCAATCTGCATTCTTCAAACCTCTATCCACAAACATCAATCCTCATCACTCAACCCTCAACACTCAGTCCTCAACGTTCAATCCTCAATCCCCAATCCACAATCCTCAATCGTCAATCCTCAATACTCAATCTTCAATTCACAATCCTCAATCTTCAATCCTCAATCCTCAATCCTCAATCCTCAATACCCAATCCTCAATCTTCAACCCTCTATCCTCAATTCTCAATTCTCAATCCTCAATCCTCAGTCCTCAGTCCTCACACCTCAATACTCAACTCTCAGCCCTCATCCTCAGCCCACAATCCTCAATCCTCAATCCTCTATCCTCAATCTTCAATCCTCAACCTTCAACACTCAATCCTCAATCCTCAATCCTCAATCCTCAATCGTCAATCCTCAATCTTCAATCCTCGATACTCAATCTTCAATACTCAATCCTCGGTCCTCAAACCTCAATTCTGAATCCTCAATACAGAATCCTCAATCTTCAGCCCTCAGTCCTCAACAATCAGTTGTCAACCCTGAATCCTCAATAGAATATCCTCAATTCACAGTTTTCAATACTCAATACTCAATCTGCATTCTTCAAACCTCTATCCACAAACATCAATTCTCATCACTCAACCCTCAACACTCAGTCCTCAACGTTCAATCCTCAATCCTCAATCCACAATCCTCAATCGTCAATCCTCAATACTCAATCTTCAATTCAGAATCCTCAATCTTCAATCCTCAATCCTCAATCCTCAATCCTCAATACCCAATCCTCAATCTTCAACACTCTATCCTCAATTCTCAATTCTCAATCCTCAATCCTCAGTCCTCAGTCCTCAAACCTCAATACTCAACTCTCAGCCCTCATCCTCAGCCCACAATCCTCAATCCTCAATCCTCTATCCTCACTCTTCAATCCTCAACCTTCAATACTCAATCTTCAATCCTCAATCCTCAATCCTCAATCCTCAATCATCAATGCTCAGTCTTCAATCCTCAACACTCAATCTTTAGTCATCAATCCTGAATCCTCAACCTTCAATCCTCAATCCTCAATCCTGAATCCTCAGTCCTCAATCTTCAATCCTCAATCCTCAATCCTCAATATTCAATCCTCAATACTCAATCTTCAATCCTCGAATCTCAATCCTAAATCCTCTGTCCTCATTCTTCAATCCTCAATACCCAATCCTCAATCTTCAATCCTCAATCCTCAATCCTCAATTCTCAATCCTCAATCCTCAATCTTCTGTCCTCAAACGTCAGTAATCAACCCTCAGTCCTCGTCCTCAATCCACAACCCTCAGTCCTCAATCCTCAATCCTCAATCTTCAATCCTCAACCTTCAATACTCAATCCTCAATCCTCAATCCTCAATCCTCAATCCTCAATCATCAATGCTCAGTCTTCAATCCTCAACACTCAGTCTTTAATCATCAATCCTCAATCCTCAATCTTCAATCCTCAATCCTCAATCCTGAATCCTCAATCCTCAATCCTCAATCCTCAATCCTCAATCCTCAATATTCAATCCTCAATACTCAATCTTTAATCCTCGATCCTCAATCCTAAATCCTCAGTCCTCATTCTTCAATCCTCAATACCCAATCCTCAATCTTCAATCCACAATCCTCAATCCTCAATTCTCAATCCTCAATCCTCAATCTTCTGACCTCAAACATCAATAATCAACCCTCAGTCCTCGTCCTCAATCCACAACCCTCAGTCCTCAATCCTCAATCTTCAATCATCAATATTCAATCTTCAATCCTCAACACTCAATCCTCGATCCTCAATCCTCAATCCTCAATGTTCAATCCTCAATACCCAATCCTCAATCTTCAATCCTCAATTCTCAATCCTCAATCCTCAATTCTCAATCCTCAATCCTCAGTCCTCAGTCCTCAAACCTCAACCCTCAACCCGCAGCCCTCATCGTCAATTCTCAATCCTCAATCCTCAATCCTCAATCTTCAATCCTCAATACTCAATCCTCAATCCTCAGTCCTCAATCCTCAATCTTCTACCTCAATACTCAATCTTCAATCCTCAATCCTCAATCCTCAATACTCAATCCACAATATCCTATCCCCAATCCTCAATCCTCAATATTCAATTCTCGATCCTCAATCCTCAATCCTCAATACTCAATCCTCAATTCTCTACCTTCAATCATCAACCTGCAGCCATCAATCCTCATTCCTCAATCCTCAGTCCTCAATCCTCAATCCTCAATCCTCAATCCTCAATCCTCAAACCTCAATCCTCAATCATCAACCCTCACTCCTCAATCCTCAATCCTCAATCCTCAATCATCAATCCTCAATCCTCAATCCTCAATCCTCAATCCTCAACCCTCAATCCTCAATCCTCAATCCTCAATCCTCAATCCTCAATCCTCAATCCTCAATCCTCAATCCTCAAACCTCAATCCTCTATCCTCATTCTTCAATCCTCAATACCCAATCCTCAATCTTCAACACTCAATCCTCAATCCTCAATCCTCAATCCTCAATCCTCAATCCTCAATCTTCAATCCTCGATACTCAACCTTCAATACTCAATCCTCGGTCCTCAAACCTCAATTCTGAATCCTCAATCCAGAATCCTCAATCTTCAGCCCTCAGTCCTCAACAATCAGTTGTCAACCCTGAATCCTCTATAGAATATCCTCAATTCACAGTTTTCAATACTCAATACTCAATCTGCAATCTTCAAACCTCTATCCACAAACATCAATTCTCATCACTCAACCCTCAACACTCAGTCCTCAATGTTCAATACACAATCTTCAACCCACAATCCTCAATCGTCAATCTTCAATCCTCGATACTCAATCTTCAATCCTCTACCCTCAATCCTCAATCCTCAATCCTCATTCTTCAACCCTCAATACCCAATCCTCAATCTTCAATCCTCAATCCTCAATCCTCAATTCTCAATCTTCAATCCTCAATCCTCAATCCTCAGTCCTCAAACCTCAATTCTGAATCCTCAACCCTGAATCCTCAATCTTCAGCCCTCAGTCCTCAATCCTCAATATTCAATCCTCAATACTCAATCTTCAATCCTCGATCCTCAATCCTAAATCCTCAGTCCTCATTCTTCAATCCTCAATACCCAATCCTCAATCTTCAATCCTCAATCCTCAATCCTCGATTCTCAATACTCAATCCTCAATCCTCAATCTTCTGACCTCAAACATCAATAATCAACCCTCAGTCCTCGTCCTCAATCCACAACCCTCAGTCCTCAATCCTCAATCTTCAATCATCAATATTCAATCTTCAATCCTCAACCCACAATCCTCGATCCTCAATCCTCAATCCTCAATGTTCAATCCTCAATACCCAATCCTCAATCTTCAATCCTCAATCCTCATTCCTCAATCCTCAATTCTCAATTCTCAATTCTCAGTCCTCAGTCCTCAAACCTCAACCCTCAACCCGCAGCCCTCATCGTCAATTCTCAATCCTCAATCCTCAATCCTCAATCTTCAATCCTCAATACTCAATCTTCAATCCACAATCCTCAATCTTCAATCCTCAATACTGAATCTTCAATCCTCAATCCTCAATCCTCAATACTCAATCCTCAATCCTCAGTCCTCAATCCTCAATCTTCTACCTCAATACTCAATCTTCAATCCTCAATCCTCAATCCTCAATACTCAATCCTCAATCCTCAGCCCTCATCGTCAATTCTCAATCCTCAATTCTCAATCCTCAATCTTCAATCCTCAATACTCAATCTTCAATCCACAATCCTCAATCTTCAATCCTCAATACTCAATACCCAATCCTCAATCTTCAATCCTCAATCCTCATTCCTCAATCCTCAATTCTCAATCCTCAATTCTCAGTCCTCAGTCCTCAAACCTCAACCCTCAACCCACAGCCCTCATCGTCAATTCTCAATCCTCAATCCTCAATCCTCAATCTTCAATCCTCAATACTCAATCTTCAATCCACAATCCTCAATCTTCAATCCTCAATACTGAATCTTCAATCCTCAATCCTCAATCCTCAATACTCAATCCTCAATCCTCAGTCCTCAATCCTCAATCTTCTACCTCAATACTCAATCTTCAATCCTCAATCCTCAATCCTCAATACTCAATCCTCAATCCTCAGTCCTCAATCCTCAATCTTCAATCCTTAATTCTCAATCCTCAATCCTCAGACCTCAGTCCTCAAACCTCAATCCTCAACCCTCAGCCCTCATCGTCAATTCTCAATCCTCAATTCTCAATATTCAATCTTCAATCCTCAACCCTCAATCCTCGATCCTCAATCCTCAATCCTCAATGTTCAATCCTCAATACCCAATCCTCAATCTTCAATCCTCAATCCTCAATCCTCAATCCTCAGTTCTCAATCCTCAATCCTCAGTCCTCAGTCCTCAAACCTCAACCCTCAACCCGCAGCCCTCATCGTCAATTATCAATCCACAATCCTCAAACCTCAATCTTCATTCCTCAATACTCAATCTTCAATCCACAATCCTCAGCCTTCAATCCTCAATACTCAATCTTCAATCCTCAATCCTCAATCCTCAATACTCAATCCTCAATCCTCAGTCCTCAATCCTCAATCTTCTACCTCAATACTCAATCTTCAATCCTCAATCCTCAATCCTCAATGCTCAATCCTCAATCCTCAGTCCTCAATCCTCAATCTTCAATCCTCAATCCTCAAACTGCAATCATCAATATTCAATCTTCAATCCTCAATCCTCAATCCTCGATACTCAATCCTCAATCCTCAATGTTCAATCCTCAATACCCAATCCTCAATCTTCAATCCTCAATCCTCAATCCTCAATCCTTAATTCTCAATCCTCAATCCTCAGACCTCAGTCCTCAAACCTCAATCCTCAACCCTCAGCCCTCATCGTCAATTCTCAATCCTCAATTCTCAATCCTCAATCTTCAATCCTCAATACTCAATCTTCAATCCACAATCCTCAATCTTCAATCCTCAATACTCAATCTTCAATCCTCAATACTCAATCTTCAATCCACAATCCTCAGCCTTCAATCCTCAATACTCAATCTTCAATCCTCAATCCTCAATCCTCAATACTCAATCCTCAATCCTCAGTCCTCAATCCTCAATCTTCTACCTCAATACTCAATCTTCAATCGTCAATACTCAATCCTCAATCCTCAGTCCTCAATCCTCAACCTTCAATCCTCAATACTCAATCTTCAATCCTCAATCCTCAATCCTCAATCCTCAATCCTCAGTCCTCAATCCCCAATACTCAATCTTCAATCCTCAATCCTCAGTCCTCAAACCTCAATTCTGAATCCTCAATCCTGAATCCTAAATCTTCAGCCCTCAGTCCTCAACAATCAGTTGCCAATCATCAATCCTCAATAGAATATCCTCAATTCACAGTCTTCAATACTCAATACTCAATCTGCAATCTTCGAATCTGCATATCTCTATCCACAAACGTCAATTCTCATCACTCAACCCTCAACACACAGACATCAATGTTAAATCCTCAATCCTCAATTCTCTATCTTCAATCCTCAATACTGAATCTTCAACACTCAATCCTCAATCCTCAATCCTCAATCCTCAAACCTCAGTCCTCATCCTCAATTCTCAATTCTCAATCCTCAATCCTCAATCCTCAACCCTCTATCTTCAATCCTAAATAATCAATCTCCAATACTAGATCCTCAATCCCCAATCCTCAATCCTCAATGCCCAATCCTAAATCTTCAATCCTCAATCCTCAATTATCAGTTCTCAATCCTCAATCCTCAATTCTCTGTCCTCAAACCTCAATCCTCAACCCTCAGTCCTCGTCCTCAAACCTCAACCCTCAATCCTCAATCCTCAATCTTCAATCCTCAATCGTCAATCCTCAATTCTCAATCCTCATTCTTCAATCCTCATTACCCAATCCACAATCCTCATTCCTCAATCCTCAATCCTCAATTCTCAACCCTCAATCCTCAGTAATCATTCTTCAATCCTCAATCCTCAGTCTTCAAACCTCAGTTCTGAATCCTCAATCCTGAATCCTCAATCTTCAGGCCTCAGTCCTCAGCAATCAGTTGACAATCCTCAATCCTCTATAGAATATCCTCAATTCAGAGTTTTCAATACTCAATACTCAATCTGCAATCTTCAAACCTCTATCCACAAACATCAATTCTCATCACTGAACCCTCAACACTCAGTCCTCAATGTTCAATACACAATCTTCAACCCACAATCCTCAATCGTCAATCTTCAATCCTCAATACTCAATCTTCAATCCACTACCCTCAATCCTCAATCCTCAATCCTCATTCTTCAACCCTCAATACCCAATCCTCAATCTTCAATTCTCAATCCTCAATCCTCAATTCTCAATCTTCAATCCTCAATCCTCAATCCTCAGTCCTCAAACCTCAATTCTGAATCCTCAACCCTGAATCCTCAATCTTCAGCCCTCAGTCCTCAATCCTCAATATTCAATCCTCAATACTCAATCTTCAATCCTCGATCCTCAATCCTAAATCCTCAGTCCTCATTCTTCAATCCTCAATACCCAATCCTCAATCTTCAGTCCTCAATCCTCAATCCTCGATTCTCAATCCTCAAGCCTCAATCCTCAATCTTCTGACCTCAAACATCAATAATCAACCCTCAGTCCTCGTCCTCAATCCACAACCCTCAGTCCTCAATCCTCAATCTTCAATCATCAATATTCAATCTTCAATCCTCAACCCACAATCCTCGATCCTCAATCCTCAATCCTCAATGTTCAATCCTCAATACCCAATCCTCAATCTTCAATCCTCAATCCTCATTCCTCAATCCTCAATTCTCAATCCTCAATTCTCAGTCCTCAGTCCACAAACCTCAACCCTCAACCCGCAGCCATCATCGTCAATTCTCAATACTCAATCCTCAATCCTCAATCTTCAATCCTCAATACTCAATCTTCAATCCACAATCCTCAATCTTCAATCCTCAATACTGAATCTTCAATCCTCAATCCTCAATCCTCAATACTCAATCCTCAATCCTCAGTCCTCAATCCTCAATCTTCTACCTCAATACTCAATCTTCAATCCTCAATCCTCAATCCTCAATACTCAATCCTCAATCCTCAGTCCTCAATCCTCAATCTTCAATCCTCAATCCTCAATCTACAATCATCAATATTCAATCTTCAATCCTCAATCCTCAATCCTCGATACTCAATCCTCAATCCTCAATGTTCAATCCTCAATACCCAATCCTCAATCTTCAATCCTCAATCCTCAATCCTCAATCCTCAATCCTCAATTCTCAATCCTCAATCCTCAGTCCTCAGTCCTCAAACCTCAATCCTTAACCCTCAGCCCTCATCGTCAATTCTCAATCCTCAATTCACAATCCTCATTCTGCAATCCTCAATACTCAATCTTCAATCCACAATCCTCAATCTTCAATCCTCAATACTCAATCTTCAATCCTCAATCCTCAATCCTCAATACTCAATCCTCAATCCTCAGTCCTCAATCCTCACTCTTCAATCCTCAATACTCAATCTTCAATCCTCAATCCTCAATCCTCAATCCTCAATCCTCAGTCCTCAATCCTCAATACTCAATCTTCAATCCTCAATCCTCAGTCCTCAATCCTCAATCTTCAATCCTCAATACTCAATCTTCAATCCTCAATCCTCAATCCTCAATCCTCAATCCTCAATCCTCAGTCCTCAATCCTCAATACTCAATCTTCAATCCTCAATCCTAAGTCCTCAAACCTCAATTCTGAATCCTCAATCCTGAATCCTAAATCTTCAGCCCTCAGTCCTCAACAATCAGTTGCCAATCACCAATCCTCAATAGAATATCCTCAATTCACAGTCTTCAATACTCAATACTCAATCTGCAATCTTCGAATCTGCATATCTCTATCCACAAACGTCAATTCTCATCACTCAACCCTCAACACTCAGACATCAATGTTAAATCCTCAATCCTCAATACTCAATCTTCAATCCACAATCCTCAATCTTCAATCCTCAATACTGAATCTTCAATCCTCAATCCTCAATCCTCAATACTCAATCCTCAATCCTCAGTCCTCAATCCTCAATCTTCTACCTCAATACTCAATCTTCAATCCTCAATCCTCAATCCTCAATACTCAATCCTCAATCCTCAGTCCTCAATCCTCAATCTTCAATCCTCAATCCTCAATCTACAATCATCAATATTCAATCTTCAATCCTCAATCCTCAATCCTCGATACTCAATCCTCAATCCTCAATGTTCAATCCTCAATACCCAATCCTCAATCTTCAATCCTCAATCCTCAATCCTCAATCCTCAATCCTCAATTCTCTATCCTCAATCCTCAGTCCTCAGTCCTCAAACCTCAATCCTTAACCCTCAGCCCTCATCGTCAATTCTCAATCCTCAATTCACAATCCTCATTCTTCAATCCTCAATACTCAATCTTCAATCCACAATCCTCAATCTTCAATCCTCAATACTCAATCTTCAATCCTCAATCCTCAATCCTCAATACTCAATCCTCAATCCTCAGTCCTCAATCCTCACTCTTCAATCCTCAATACTCAATCTTCAATCCTCAATCCTCAATCCTCAATCCTCAATCCTCAGTCCTCAATCCTCAATACTCAATCTTCAATCCTCAATCCTCAGTCCTCAATCCTCAATCTTCAATCCTCAATACTCAATCTTCAATCCTCAATCCTCAATCCTCAATCCTCAATCCTCAATCCTCAGTCCTCAATCCTCAATACTCAATCTTCAATCCTCAATCCTAAGTCCTCAAACCTCAATTCTGAATCCTCAATCCTGAATCCTAAATCTTCAGCCCTCAGTCCTCAACAATCAGTTGCCAATCACCAATCCTCAATAGAATATCCTCAATTCACAGTCTTCAATACTCAATACTCAATCTGCAATATTCGAATCTGCATATCTCTATCCACAAACGTCAATTCTCATCACTCAACCCTCAACACTCAGACATCAATGTTAAATCCTCAATCCTCAATTCTCTATCTTCAATCCTCAATACTGAATCTTCAACACTCAATCCTCAATCCTCAATCCACAATCCTCAAACCTCAGTCCTCATCCTCAATTCTCAATTCTCAATCCTCAATCCTCAATCCTCAACCCTCTATCTTCAATCCTAAATAATCAATCTCCAATACTAGATCCTCAATCCCCAATCCTCAATCCTCAATACCCAATCCTAAATCTTCAATCCTCAATCCTCAATTATCAATTCTCAATCCTCAATCCTCAATTCTCTGTCCTCAAACCTCAATCCTCAACCCTCAGTCCTCGTCCTCAAACCTCAACCATCAATCCTCAATCCTCAATCTTCAATCCTCAATCGTCAATCCTCAATTCTCAATCCTCATTCTTCAATCCTCATTACCCAATCCACAATCCTCATTCCTCAATCCTCAATCCTCAATTCTCAACCCTCAATCCTCAATAATCATTCTTCAATCCTCAATCCTCAGTCTTCAAACCTCAATTCTGAATCCTCAATCCTGAATCCTCAATCTTCAGGCCTCTGTCCTCAGCAATCAGTTGACAATCCTCAATCCTCTATAGAATATCCTCAATTCACAGTTTTCAATACTCAATACTCAATCTGCAATCTTCAAACCTCTATCCACAAACATCAATTCTCATCACTGAACACTCAACACTAAGTCCTCAATGTTCAATACACAATCTTCAACCCACAATCCTCAATCGTCAATCTTCAATCCTCAATACTCAATCTTCAATCCTCTATCCTCAATCCTCAATCCTCAATCCTCATTCTTCAATCCTCAATACCCAATCCTCAATCTTCAATCCTCAATCCTCAATCCTCAATTCTCAATCCTCAATCCTCAGTCCTCAGTCCTTAAACCTCAATCCTCAACCCTCAGCCCTCATCCTCAATCCTCAATCCTCAATCCTCAATCTTCAATCCACAATCCTCAGCCTTCAATCCTCAATACTCAATCTTCAATCCTCAATACTCAATCTTCAATCCTCAATCCTCAATCCTCAATACTCAATCCTCAATCCTCAGTCCTCAATCCTCACTCTTCAATCCTCAATACTCAATCTTCAATCCTCAATCCTCAATCCTCAATCCTCAATCCTCAGTCCTCAATCCTCAATACTCAATCTTCAATCCTCAATCCTCAGTCCTCAATCCTCAATCTTCAATCCTCAATACTCAATCTTCAATCCTCAATCCTCAATCCTCAATCCTCAATCCTCAATCCTCAGTCCTCAATCCTCAATACTCAATCTTCAATCCTCAATCCTAAGTCCTCAAACCTCAATTCTGAATCCTCAATCCTGAATCCTAAATCTTCAGCCCTCAGTCCTCAACAATCAGTTGCCAATCACCAATCCTCAATAGAATATCCTCAATTCACAGTCTTCAATACTCAATACTCAATCTGCAATATTCGAATCTGCATATCTCTATCCACAAACGTCAATTCTCATCACTCAACCCTCAACACTCAGACATCAATGTTAAATCCTCAATCCTCAATTCTCTATCTTCAATCCTCAATACTGAATCTTCAACACTCAATCCTCAATCCTCAATCCACAATCCTCAAACCTCAGTCCTCATCCTCAATTCTCAATTCTCAATCCTCAATCCTCAATCCTCAACCCTCTATCTTCAATCCTAAATAATCAATCTCCAATACTAGATCCTCAATCCCCAATCCTCAATCCTCAATACCCAATCCTAAATCTTCAATCCTCAATCCTCAATTATCAATTCTCAATCCTCAATCCTCAATTCTCTGTCCTCAAACCTCAATCCTCAACCCTCAGTCCTCGTCCTCAAACCTCAACCATCAATCCTCAATCCTCAATCTTCAATCCTCAATCGTCAATCCTCAATTCTCAATCCTCATTCTTCAATCCTCATTACCCAATCCACAATCCTCATTCCTCAATCCTCAATCCTCAATTCTCAACCCTCAATCCTCAATAATCATTCTTCAATCCTCAATCCTCAGTCTTCAAACCTCAATTCTGAATCCTCAATCCTGAATCCTCAATCTTCAGGCCTCTGTCCTCAGCAATCAGTTGACAATCCTCAATCCTCTATAGAATATCCTCAATTCACAGTTTTCAATACTCAATACTCAATCTGCAATCTTCAAACCTCTATCCACAAACATCAATTCTCATCACTGAACACTCAACACTAAGTCCTCAATGTTCAATACACAATCTTCAACCCACAATCCTCAATCGTCAATCTTCAATCCTCAATACTCAATCTTCAATCCTCTATCCTCAATCCTCAATCCTCAATCCTCATTCTTCAATCCTCAATACCCAATCCTCAATCTTCAATCCTCAATCCTCAATCCTCAATTCTCAATCCTCAATCCTCAGTCCTCAGTCCTTAAACCTCAATCCTCAACCCTCAGCCCTCATCCTCAATCCTCAATCCTCAATCCTCAATCTTCAATCCACAATCCTCAGCCTTCAATCCTCAATACTCAATCTTCAATCCTCAATCCTCAATCCTCAATACTCAATCCTCAATCCTCAGTCCTCAATCCTCAATCTTCTACCTCAATACTCAATCTTCAATCCTCAATCCTCAATCCTCAATGCTCAATCCTCAATCCTCAGTCCTCAATCCTCAATCTTCAATCCTCAATCCTCAAACTGCAATCATCAATATTCAATCTTCAATCCTCAATCCTCAATCCTCGATACTCAATCCTCAATCCTCAGTGTTCAATCCTCAATACCCAATCCTCAATCTTCAATCCTCAATCCTCAATCCTCAATCCTTAATTCTCAATCCTCAATCCTCAGACCTCAGTCCTCAAACCTCAATCCTCAACCCTCAGCCCTCATCGTCAATTCTCAATCCTCAATTCTCAATCCTCAATCTTCAATCCTCAATACTCAATCTTCAATCCACAATCCTCAATCTTCAATCCTCAATACTCAATCTTCAATCCTCAATACTCAATCTTCAATCCACAATCCTCAGCCTTCAATCCTCAATACTCAATCTTCAATCCTCAATCCTCAATCCTCAATACTCAATACTCAATCCTCAATCCTCAGTCCTCAATCCTCAATCTTCTACCTCAATACTCAATCTTCAATCCTCAATACTCAATCCTCAATCCTCAGTCCTCAATCCTCAACCTTCAATCCTCAATACTCAATCTTCAATCCTCAATCCTCAATCCTCAATCCTCAATCCTCAGTCCTCAATCCCCAATACTCAATCTTCAATCCTCAATCCTCAGTCCTCAAACCTCAATTCTGAATCCTCAATCCTGAATCCTAAATCTTCAGCCCTCAGTCCTCAACAATCAGTTGCCAATCATCAATCCTCAATAGAATATCCTCAATTCACAGTCTTCAATACTCAATACTCAATCTGCAATCTTCGAATCTGCATATCTCTATCCACAAACGTCAATTCTCATCACTCAACCCTCAACACACAGACATCAATGTTAAATCCTCAATCCTCAATTCTCTATCTTCAATCCTCAATACTGAATCTTCAACACTCAATCCTCAATCCTCAATCCTCAATCCTCAAACCTCAGTCCTCATCCTCAATTCTCAATTCTCAATCCTCAATCCTCAATCCTCAACCCTCTATCTTCAATCCTAAATAATCAATCTCCAATACTAGATCCTCAATCCCCAATCCTCAATCCTCAATGCCCATTCCTAAATCTTCAATCCTCAATCCTCAATTATCAGTTCTCAATCCTCAATCCTCAATTCTCTGTCCTCAAACCTCAATCCTCAACCCTCAGTCCTCGTCCTCAAACCTCAACCCTCAATCCTCAATACTCAATCTTCAATCCTCAATCGTCAATCCTCAATTCTCAATCCTCATTCTTCAATCCTCATTACCCAATCCAGAATCCTCATTCCTCAATCCTCAATCCTCAATCCTCAATTCTCAACCCTCAATCCTCAATAATCATTCTTCAATCCTCAATCCTCAGTCTTCAATCCTCAGTTCTGAATCCTCAATACCCAATCCTCAATCTTCAGTCCTCAATCCTCAATCCTCGATTCTCAATCCTCAATCCTCAATCCTCAATCTTCTGACCTCAAACATCAATAATCAACCCTCAGTCCTCGTCCTCAATCCACAACCCTCAGTCCTCAATCCTCAATCTTCAATCATCAATATTCAATCTTCAATCCTCAACCCACAATCCTCGATCCTCAATCCTCAATCCTCAATGTTCAATCCTCAATACCCAATCCTCAATCTTCAATCCTCAATCCTCATTCCTCAATCCTCAATTCTCAATCCTCAATTCTCAGTCCTCAGTCCACAAACCTCAACCCTCAACCCGCAGCCCTCATCGTCAATTCTCAATCCTCAATCCTCAATCCTCAATCTTCAATCCTCAATACTCAATCTTCAATCCACAATCCTCAATCTTCAATCCTCAATACTGAATCTTCAATCCTCAATCCTCAATCCTCAATACTCAATCCTCAATCCTCAGTCCTCAATCCTCAATCTTCTACCTCAATACTCAATCTTCAATCCTCAATCCTCAATCCTCAATACTCAATCCTCAATCCTCAGTCCTCAATCCTCAATCTTCAATCCTCAATCCTCAATCTACAATCATCAATATTCAATCTTCAATCCTCAATCCTCAATCCTCGATACTCAATCCTCAATCCTCAATGTTCAATCCTCAATACCCAATCCTCAATCTTCAATCCTCAATCCTCAATCCTCAATCCTCAATCCTCAATTCTCAATCCTCAATCCTCAGTCCTCAGTCCTCAAACCTCAATCCTTAACCCTCAGCCCTCATCGTCAATTCTCAATCCTCAATTCACAATCCTCATTCTTCAATCCTCAATACTCAATCTTCAATCCACAATCCTCAATCTTCAATCCTCAATACTCAATCTTCAATCCTCAATCCTCAATCCTCAATACTCAATCCTCAATCCTCAGTCCTCAATCCTCACTCTTCAATCCTCAATACTCAATCTTCAATCCTCAATCCTCAATCCTCAATCCTCAATCCTCAGTCCTCAATCCTCAATACTCAATCTTCAATCCTCAATCCTCAGTCCTCAATCCTCAATCTTCAATCCTCAATACTCAATCTTCAATCCTCAATCCTCAATCCTCAATCCTCAATCCTCAATCCTCAGTCCTCAATCCTCAATACTCAATCTTCAATCCTCAATCCTCAGTCCTCAAACCTCAATTCTGAATCCTCAATCCTGAATCCTAAATCTTCAGCCCTCAGTCCTCAACAATCAGTTGCCAATCATCAATCCTCAATAGAATATCCTCAATTCACAGTCTTCAATACTCAATACTCAATCTGCAATCTTCGAATCTGCATATCTCTATCCACAAACGTCAATTCTCATCACTCAACCCTCAACACACAGACATCAATGTTAAATCCTCAATCCTCAATTCTCTATCTTCAATCCTCAATACTGAATCTTCAACACTCAATCCTCAATCCTCAATCCTCAATCCTCAAACCTCAGTCCTCATCCTCAATTCTCAATTCTCAATCCTCAATCCTCAATCCTCAACCCTCTATCTTCAATCCTAAATAATCAATCTCCAATACTAGATCCTCAATCCCCAATCCTCAATCCTCAATGCCCAATCCTAAATCTTCAATCCTCAATCCTCAATTATCAGTTCTCAATCCTCAATCCTCAATTCTCTGTCCTCAAACCTCAATCCTCAACCCTCAGTCCTCGTCCTCAAACCTCAACCCTCAATCCTCAGTACTCAATCTTCAATCCTCAATCGTCAATCCTCAATTCTCAATCCTCATTCTTCAATCCTCATTACCCAATCCAGAATCCTCATTCCTCAATCCTCAATCCTCAATTCTCAACCCTCAATCCTCAATAATCATTCTTCAATCCTCAATCCTCAGTCTTCAATCCTCAGTTCTGAATCCTCAATACCCAATCCTCAATCTTCAGTCCTCAATCCTCAATCCTCGATTCTCAATCCTCAATCCTCAATCCTCAATCTTCTGACCTCAAACATCAATAATCAACCCTCAGTCCTCGTCCTCAATCCACAACCCTCAGTCCTCAATCCTCAATCTTCAATCATCAATATTCAATCTTCAATCCTCAACCCACAATCCTCGATCCTCAATCCTCAATCCTCAATGTTCAATCCTCAATACCCAATCCTCAATCTTCAATCCTCAATCCTCATTCCTCAATCCTCAATTCTCAATCCTCAATTCTCAGTCCTCAGTCCACAAACCTCAACCCTCAACCCGCAGCCCTCATCGTCAATTCTCAATCCTCAATCCTCAATCCTCAATCTTCAATCCTCAATACTCAATCTTCAATCCACAATCCTCAATCTTCAATCCTCAATACTGAATCTTCAATCCTCAATCCTCAATCCTCAATACTCAATCCTCAATCCTCAGTCCTCAATCCTCAATCTTCTACCTCAATACTCAATCTTCAATCCTCAATCCTCAATCCTCAATACTCAATCCTCAATCCTCAGTCCTCAATCCTCAATCTTCAATCCTCAATCCTCAATCTACAATCATCAATATTCAATCTTCAATCCTCAATCCTCAATCCTCGATACTCAATCCTCAATCCTCAATGTTCAATCCTCAATACCCAATCCTCAATCTTCAATCCTCAATCCTCAATCCTCAATCCTCAATCCTCAATTCTCAATCCTCAATCCTCAGTCCTCAGTCCTCAAACCTCAATCCTTAACCCTCAGCCCTCATCGTCAATTCTCAATCCTCAATTCACAATCCTCATTCTTCAATCCTCAATACTCAATCTTCAATCCACAATCCTCAATCTTCAATCCTCAATACTCAATCTTCAATCCTCAATCCTCAATCCTCAATACTCAATCCTCAATCCTCAGTCCTCAATCCTCACTCTTCAATCCTCAATACTCAATCTTCAATCCTCAATCCTCAATCCTCAATCCTCAATCCTCAGTCCTCAATCCTCAATACTCAATCTTCAATCCTCAATCCTCAGTCCTCAATCCTCAATCTTCAATCCTCAATACTCAATCTTCAATCCTCAATCCTCAATCCTCAATCCTCAATCCTCAATCCTCAGTCCTCAATCCTCAATACTCAATCTTCAATCCTCAATCCTAAGTCCTCAAACCTCAATTCTGAATCCTCAATCCTGAATCCTAAATCTTCAGCCCTCAGTCCTCAACAATCAGTTGCCAATCACCAATCCTCAATAGAATATCCTCAATTCACAGTCTTCAATACTCAATACTCAATCTGCAATCTTCGAATCTGCATATCTCTATCCACAAACGTCAATTCTCATCACTCAACCCTCAACACTCAGACATCAATGTTAAATCCTCAATCCTCAATTCTCTATCTTCAATCCTCAATACTGAATCTTCAACACTCAATCCTCAATCCTCAATCCACAATCCTCAAACCTCAGTCCTCATCCTCAATTCTCAATTCTCAATCCTCAATCCTCAATCCTCAACCCTCTATCTTCAATCCTAAATAATCAATCTCCAATACTAGATCCTCAATCCCCAATCCTCAATCCTCAATACCCAATCCTAAATCTTCAATCCTCAATCCTCAATTATCAATTCTCAATCCTCAATCCTCAATTCTCTGTCCTCAAACCTCAATCCTCAACCCTCAGTCCTCGTCCTCAAACCTCAACCATCAATCCTCAATCCTCAATCTTCAATCCTCAATCGTCAATCCTCAATTCTCAATCCTCATTCTTCAATCCTCATTACCCAATCCACAATCCTCATTCCTCAATCCTCAATCCTCAATTCTCAACCCTCAATCCTCAATAATCATTCTTCAATCCTCAATCCTCAGTCTTCAAACCTCAATTCTGAATCCTCAATCCTGAATCCTCAATCTTCAGGCCTCTGTCCTCAGCAATCAGTTGACAATCCTCAATCCTCTATAGAATATCCTCAATTCACAGTTTTCAATACTCAATACTCAATCTGCAATCTTCAAACCTCTATCCACAAACATCAATTCTCATCACTGAACACTCAACACTAAGTCCTCAATGTTCAATACACAATCTTCAACCCACAATCCTCAATCGTCAATCTTCAATCCTCAATACTCAATCTTCAATCCTCTATCCTCAATCCTCAATCCTCAATCCTCATTCTTCAATCCTCAATACCCAATCCTCAATCTTCAATCCTCAATCCTCAATCCTCAATTCTCAATCCTCAATCCTCAGTCCTCAGTCCTTAAACCTCAATCCTCAACCCTCAGCCCTCATCCTCAATCCTCAATCCTCAATCCTCAATCTTCAATCTTCAATCCTCAATACTCAATCTTCAATTCTCAATACTCAATCCTCAGTCCTCAAACCTCAATTCTGAATCCTCAACCCTGAATCCTCAATCTTCAGCCCTCAGTCCTCAATCCTCAATATTCAATCCTCAATACTCAATCTTCAATCCTCGATCCTCAATCCTAAATCCTCAGTCCTCATTCTTCAATCCTCAATACCCAATCCTCAATCTTCAATCCTCAATCCTCAATCCTCGATTCTCAATCCTCAATCCTCAATCTTCTGACCTCAAACATCAATAATCAACCCTCAGTCCTCGTCCTCAATCCACAACCCTCAGTCCTCAATCCTCAATCTTCAATCATCAATATTCAATCTTCAATCCTCAGCCCACAATCCTCGATCCTCAATCCTCAATCCTCAATGTTCAATCCTCAATACTCAATCCTCAATCCTCAGTCCTCAAACCTCAATTCTGAATACTCAATCCTGAATCCTAAATCTTCAGCCCTCAGTCCTCAACAATCAGTTGCCAATCATCAATCCTCAATAGAATACCATCAATTCACAGTCTTCAATACTCAATACTCAATCTGCAATCTTCGAATCTGCATATCTCTATCCACAAACGTCAATTCTCATCACTCAACCCTCAACACTCAGACCTCAATGTTAAATCCTCAATCGTCAATTCTCTATCTTCAATCCTCAGTACTGAATCTTCAACACTCAATCCTCAATCCTCAATCCTCAATCCTCAAGCCTCAGTCCTCATTCTCAATTCTCAATTCTCAATCCTCAATCCTCAATCCTCAACCCTCTATCTTCAATCCTAAATAATCAATCTCCAATACTAGATCCTCAATCCCCAACCCTCAATCCTCAATACCCAATCCTAAATCTTCAATCCTCAATCCTCAATTATCAATTCTCAATCCTCAATCCTCAATTCTCTGTCCTCAAACCTCAATCCTCAACCCTCAGTCCTCGTTCTCAAACCTCAACCCTCAATCCTCAATCCTCAATCTTCAATCCTCAATACTCAATCTTCAATCCGCAATCCTCAATCTTCAATCCTCGATACTCAATCTTTAATCCTCAATCCTCAATCCTCAATACTCAATCCTCAATCCTAAGACCTCAATCCTCAACCTTCAATCCTCAATACTCAATCTTCAATCCTCAATCCTCAATCCTCAACTCTCAATCCTCATTCTTCAATCCTCATTACCCAATCCACAATCCTCAATCCTCAATCCTCAATTCTCAACCCTCAATCCTCAATAATCATTCTTCAATCCTCAATCCTCAGTCTTCAAACCTCAATTCTGAATCCTCAATTCTGAATCCTCAATCTTCAGGCCTCAGTCCTCAGCAATCAGTTGACAATCCTCAATCCTCAATAGAATATCCTCAATTCACAGTTTTCAATACTCAATACTCAATCTGCAATCTTCAAACCTCTATCTACAAACATCAATTCTCATCACTGAACCCTCAACACTCAGTCCTCAATGTTCAATACTCAATCTTCAACCCACAATCCTCAATCGTCAATCTTCCATCCTCAATACTCAATCTTCAATCCTCTATCCTCAATCCTCAATCCTCAATCCTCATTCTGCAATCCTCAATACCCAATCCTCAATCTTCAATCCTCAATCCTCAATCCTCAATTCTCAATCCTCAATCCTCAGTCCTCAGTCCTTAAACCTCAATCCTCAACCCTCAGCCCTCATCCTCAATCCTCAATCCTCAATCCTCAATCCTCATTCTTCAATCCTCAATACCCAATCCTCAATCTTCAATCCTCAATCCTCAATCCTCGATTCTCAATCCTCAATCCTCAATCTTCTGACCTCAAACATCAATAATCAACCCTCAGTCCTCGTCCTCAATCCACAACCCTCAGTCCTCAATCCTCAATCTTCAATCATCAATATTCAATCTTCAATCCTCAGCCCACAATCCTCGATCCTCAATCCTCAATCCTCAATGTTCAATCCTCAATACTCAATCCTCAATCCTCAGTCCTCAAACCTCAATTCTGAATACTCAATCCTGAATCCTAAATCTTCAGCCCTCAGTCCTCAACAATCAGTTGCCAATCATCAATCCTCAATAGAATACCATCAATTCACAGTCTTCAATACTCAATACTCAATCTGCAATCTTCGAATCTGCATATCTCTATCCACAAACGTCAATTCTCATCACTCAACCCTCAACACTCAGACCTCAATGTTAAATCCTCAATCCTCAATTCTCTATCTTCAATCCTCAGTACTGAATCTTCAACACTCAATCCTCAATCCTCAATCCTCAATCCTCAAGCCTCAGTCCTCATTCTCAATTCTCAATTCTCAATCCTCAATCCTCAATCCTCAACCCTCTATCTTCAATCCTAAATAATCAATCTCCAATACTAGATCCTCAATCCCCAACCCTCAATCCTCAATACCCAATCCTAAATCTTCAATCCTCAATCCTCAATTATCAATTCTCAATCCTCAATCCTCAATTCTCTGTCCTCAAACCTCAATCCTCAACCCTCAGTCCTCGTTCTCAAACCTCAACCCTCAATCCTCAATCCTCAATCTTCAATCCTCAATACTCAATCTTCAATCCGCAATCCTCAATCTTCAATCCTCGATACTCAATCTTTAATCCTCAATCCTCAATCCTCAATACTCAATCCTCAATCCTAAGACCTCAATCCTCAACCTTCAATCCTCAATACTCAATCTTCAATCCTCAATCCTCAATCCTCAACTCTCAATCCTCATTCTTCAATCCTCATTACCCAATCCACAATCCTCAATCCTCAATCCTCAATTCTCAACCCTCAATCCTCAATAATCATTCTTCAATCCTCAATCCTCAGTCTTCAAACCTCAATTCTGAATCCTCAATCCTGAATCCTCAATCTTCAGGCCTCAGTCCTCAGCAATCAGTTGACAATCCTCAATCCTCAATAGAATATCCTCAATTCACAGTTTTCAATACTCAATACTCAATCTGCAATCTTCAAACCTCTATCTACAAACATCAATTCTCATCACTGAACCCTCAACACTCAGTCCTCAATGTTCAATACTCAATCTTCAACCCACAATCCTCAATCGTCAATCTTCCATCCTCAATACTCAATCTTCAATCCTCTATCCTCAATCCTCAATCCTCAATCCTCATTCTGCAATCCTCAATACCCAATCCTCAATCTTCAATCCTCAATCCTCAATCCTCAATTCTCAATCCTCAATCCTCAGTCCTCAGTCCTTAAACCTCAATCCTCAACCCTCAGCCCTCATCCTCAATCCTCAATCCTCAATCCTCAATCCTCAATCTTCAATCCTCAATACTCAATCTTCAATCCTCAATCCTCAATCCTCAGTGCTCAAACCTCAATTCTGAATCCTCAATCCTGAATCCTCAATCTTCAGCCCTCAGTCCTCAATCCTCAATATTCAATCCTCAATACCCAATCCTCAATCTTCAATCCTCAATCCTCAATCCTCAATCCTTAATTCTCAATCCTCAATCCTCAGTCCTCAGTCCTCAAACCTCAATCCTCAACCCTCAGCCCTCATCGTCAATTCTCAATCCTCAATTCTCAATCCTCAGTCTTCAATCCTCAATACTCAATCTTCAATCCACAATCCTCAATCTTCAATCCTCAATACTCAATCTTCAATCCTCAATCCTCAATCCTCAATCCTCAATCCTCAGTCGTCAATCCTCAATACTCAATCTTCAATCCTCAATCCTCAGTCCTCAATACTCAATCTTCAATCCTCAATACTCAATCTTCAATCCTCAATCCTCAATCCTCAATCCTCAATACTCAATCCTCAATCCTCAGTCCTCAATACTCACTCTTCAATCCTCAATACTCAATCTTCAATCCTCAATCCTCAATCCTCAGTCCTCAATCCTCAATCTTCTACCTCAATACTCAATCTTCAATCCTCAATCCTCAATCCTCAATCTTCAATCATCAATATTCAATCTTCAATCCTCAACCCACAATCCTCGATCCTCAATCCTCAATCCTCAATGTTCAATCCTCAATACCCAATCCTCAATCTTCAATCCTCAATCCTCAATCCTCAATCCTCAATTCTCAATCCTCAATTCTCAGTCCTCAGTCCTCGAACCTCAACCCTCAACCCGCAGCCCTCATCGTCAATTCTCAATCCTCAATCCTCAATCCTCAATCTTCAATCCTCCATACTCAATCTTCAATCCACAATCCTCAATCTTCAATCCTCAATACTGAATCTTCAATCCTCAATCCTCAATCCTCAATACTCAATCCTCAATCCTCAGTCCTCAATCCTCAATCTTCTACCTCAATACTCAATCTTCAATCCTCAATCCTCAATCCTCAATACTCAATCCTCAATCCTCAGTCCTCAATCCTCAATCTTCAATCCTCAATCCTCAATCTACAATCATCAATATTCAATCTTCAATCCTCAATCCTCAATCCTCGATACTCAATCCTCAATCCTCAATGTTCAATCCTCAATACCCAATCCTCAATCTTCAATCCTCAATCCTCAATCCTCAATCCTCAATCCTCAATTCTCAATCCTCAATCCTCAGTCCTCAGTCCTCAAACCTCAATCCTCAACCCTCAGCCCTCATCGTCAATTCTCAATCCTCAATTCACAATCCTCATTCTTCAATCCTCAATACTCAATCTTCAATCCAAAATCCTCAATCTTCAATCCTCAATACTCAATCTTCAATCCTCAATCCTCAATCCTCAATACTCAATCCTCAATCCTCAGTCCTCAATACTCACTCTTCAATCCTCAATACTCAATCTTCAATCCTCAATCCTCAATCCTCAATCCTCAATCCTCAGTCCTCAATCCTCAATACTCAATCTTCAATCCTCAATCCTCAGTCCTCAATCCTCAATCTTCAATCCTCAATACTCAATCTTCAATCCTCAATCCTCAATCCTCAATCCTCAATCCTCATTCTTCAATCCTCATTACCCAATCCACAATCCTCATTCCTCAATCCTCAATCCTCAATTCTCAACCCTCAATCCTCAATAATCATTCTTCAATCCTCAATCCTCAGTCCTCAAACCTCAATTCTGAATCCTCAATCCTGAATCCTAAATCTTCAGCCCTCAGTCCTCAACAATCAGTTGCCAATCATCAATCCTCAATAGAATATCCTCAATTCACAGTCTTCAATAATCAATACTCAATCTGCAATCTTCGAATCTGCATATCTCTATCCACAAACGTCAATTCTCATCACTCAACCCTCAACACTCAGACATCAATGTTAAATCCTCAATCCTCAATTCTCTATCTTCAATCCTCAATACTGAATCTTCAACACTCAATCCTCAATCCTCAATCCTCAATCCTCAAACCTCAGTCCTCATCCTCAATTCTCAATTCTCAATCCTCAATCCTCAGTCCTCAACCCTCTATCTTCAATCCTAAATAATCAATCTCCAATACTAGATCCTCAATCCCCAATCCTCAATCCTCAATACCCAATCCTAAATCTTCAATCCTCAATCCTCAATTATCAATTCTCAATCCTCAATCCTCAATTCTCTGTCCTCAAACCTCAATCCTCAACCCTCAGTCCTCGTCCTCAAACCTCAACCCTCAATCCTCAATCCTCAATCTTCAATCCTCAATCGTCAATACTCAATTCTCAATCCTCATTCTTCAATCCTCATTACCCAATCCACAATCCTCATTCCTCAATCCTCAATCCTCAATTCTCAACCCTCAATCCTCAATAATCATGCTTCAATCCTCAATCCTCAGTCTTCAAACCTCAATTCTGAATCCTCAATCCTGAATCCTCAATCTTCAGGCCTCAGTCCTCAGCAATCAGTTGACAATCCTCAATCCTCTATAGAATATCCTCAATTCACAGTTTTCAATACTCAATACTCAATCTGCAATCTTCAAACCTCTATCCACAAACATCAATTCTCATCACTGAACCCTCAACACTCAGTCCTCAATGTTCAATACACAATCTTCAACCCACAATCCTCAATCGTCAATCTTCAATCCTCAATACTCAATCTTCAATCCTCTATCCTCAATCCTCAATCCTCAATCCTCATTCTTCAATCCTCAATACCCAATCCTCAATCTTCAATCCTCAATCCTCAATCCTCAATTCTCAATCCTCAATCCTCAGTCCTCAGTCCTTAAACCTCAATCCTCAACCCTTAGCCCTCATCCTCAATCCTCAATCCTCAATCCTCAATCCTCAATCTTCAATCCTCAATACTCAGTCTTCAATCCTCAATACTCAATCCTCAGTCCTCAAACCTCAATTCTGAATCCTCAACCCTGAATCCTCAATCTTCAGCCCTCAGTCCTCAATCCTCAATATTCAATCCTCAATACTCAATCTTCAATCCTCGATCCTCAATCCTAAATCCTCAGTCCTCATTCTTCAATCCTCAATACCCAATCCTCAATCTTCAATCCTCAATCCTCAATCCTCGATTCTCAATCCTCAATCCTCAATCTTCTGACCTCAAACATCAATAATCAACCCTCAGTCATCGTCCTCAATCCACAACCCTCAGTCCTCAATCCTCAATCTTCAATCATCAATATTCAATCTTCAACCCTCAACCCACAATCCTCGATCCTCAATCCTCAACCCTCAGCCCTCATCGTCAATTCTCTATCCTCAATTCTCAATCCTCATTCTTCAATCCTCAATACTCAATCTTCAATCCACAATCCTCACTCTTCAATCCTCAATACTCAATCCTCAATTCTCAATCCTCAATCCTCAGTCCTCAGACCTTAAACCTCAATCCTCAACCCTCAGCCCTCATGCTCAATCCTCAATCCTCAATCCTCAATCCTCAATCTTCAATCCTCAATACTCAATCTTCAATCCTCAATCCTCAATCCTCAATCCTCGATTCTCAATCCTCAATCCTCAATCTTCTGACCTCAAACATCAATAATCAACCCTCAGTCCTCGTCCTCAATCCACAACCCTCAGTCCTCAATCCTCAATCTTCAATCATCAATATTCAATCTTCAATCCTCAACCCACAATCCTCGATCCTCAATCCTCAATCCTCAATGTTCAATCCTCAATACCCAATCCTCAATCTTCAATCCTCAATCCTCAATCCTCAATCCTCAATTCTCAATCCTCAATTCTCAGTCCTCAGTCCTCAAACCTCAACCCTCAACCCGCAGCCCTCATCGTCAATTCTCAATCCTCAATCCTCAATCCTCAATCTTCAATCCTCAATACTCAATCTTAAATCCACAATCCTCAATCTTCAATCCTCAATACTGAATCTTCAATCCTCAACCCTCAATCCTCAATACTCAATCCTCAATCCTCAGTCCTCAATCCTCAATCTTCTACCTCAATACTCAATCTTCAATCCTCAATCCTCAATCCTCAATACTCAATCCTCAATCCTCAGTCCTCAATCCTCAATCTTCAATCCTCAATCCTCAATCCTCAATCCTCAATTCTCAATCCTCAATCCTCAGTCCTCAGTCCTCAAACCTCAATCCTCAACTCTCAGCCCTCATCGTCAATTCTCAATCCTCAATTCACAATCCTCATTCTTCAATCCTCAATACTCAATCTTCAATCCACAATCCTCAATCTTCAATCCTCAATACTCAATCTTCAATCCTCAATCCTCAATCCTCAATACTCAATCCTCAATCCTCAGTCCTCAATCCTCGCTCTTCAATCCTCAATACTCAATCTTCAATCCTCGATCCTCAATCCTCAATCCTCAATCCTCAGTCCTCAATCCTCAATACTCAATCTTCAATCCTCAATCCTCAGTCCTCAAACCTCAATTCTGAATCCTCAATCCTGAATCCTAAACCTTCAGCCCTCAGTCCTCAACAATCAGTTGCCAATCATCAATCCTCAATAGAATACCCTCATTTCACAGTCTTCAATACTCAATACTCAATCTGCAATCTTCGAATCGGCATATCTCTATCCACAAACGTCAATTCTCATCACTCAACCCTCAACACTCAGACCTCAATGTTAAATCCTCAATCCTCAATTCTCTATCTTCAATCCTCAATACTGAATCTTCAACACTCAATCCTCAATCCTCAATCCTCAATCCTCAAGCCTCAGTCCTCATCCTCAATTCTCAATTCTCAATCCTCAATCCTCAATCCTCAACCCTCTATCTTCAATCCTAAATAATCAATCTCCAATACTAGATCCTCAATCCCCAACCCTCAATCCTCAATACCCAATCCTAAATCTTCAATCCTCAATCCTCAATTATCAATTCTCAATCCTCAATCCTCAATTCTCTGTCCTCAAACCTCAATCCTCAACCCTCAGTCCTCGTCCTCAAACCTCAACCCTCAATCCTCAATCCTCAATCTTCAATCCTCAATACTCAATCTTCAATCCGCAATCCTCAATCTTCAATCCTCGATACTCAATCTTTAATCCTCAATCCTCAATCCTCAATACTCAATCCTCAATCCTAAGACCTCAATCCTCAACCTTCAATCCTCAATACTCAATCTTCAATCCTCAATCCTCAATCCTCAACTCTCAATCCTCATTCTTCAATCCTCATTACCCAATCCACAATCCTCAATCCTCAATCCTCAATTCTCAACCCTCAATCCTCAATAATCATTCTTCAATCCTCAATCCTCAGTCTTCAAACCTCAATTCTGAATCCTCAATCCTGAATCCTCAATCTTCAGGCCTCAGTCCTCAGCAATCAGTTGACAATCCTCAATCCTCAATAGAATATCCTCAATTCACAGTTTTCAATACTCAATACTCAATCTGCAATCTTCAAACCTCTATCTACAAACATCAATTCTCATCACTGAACCCTCAACACTCAGTCCTCAATGTTCAATACTCAATCTTCAACCCACAATCCTCAATCGTCAATCTTCCATCCTCAATACTCAATCTTCAATCCTCTATCCTCAATCCTCAATCCTCAATCCTCATTCTGCAATCCTCAATACCCAATCCTCAATCTTCAATCCTCAATCCTCAATCCTCAATTCTCAATCCTCAATCCTCAGTCCTCAGTCCTTAAACCTCAATCCTCAACCCTCAGCCCTCATCCTCAATCCTCAATCCTCAATCCTCAATCCTCAATCTTCAATCCTCAATACTCAATCTTCAATCCTCAATCCTCAATCCTCAGTGCTCAAACCTCAATTCTGAATCCTCAATCCTGAATCCTCAATCTTCAGCCCTCAGTCCTCAATCCTCAATATTCAATCCTCAATACCCAATCCTCAATCTTCAATCCTCAATCCTCAATCCTCAATCCTTAATTCTCAATCCTCAATCCTCAGTCCTCAGTCCTCAAACCTCAATCCTCAACCCTCAGCCCTCATCGTCAATTCTCAATCCTCAATTCTCAATCCTCAGTCTTCAATCCTCAATACTCAATCTTCAATCCACAATCCTCAATCTTCAATCCTCAATACTCAATCTTCAATCCTCAATCCTCAATCCTCAATCCTCAATCCTCAGTCCTCAATCCTCAATACTCAATCTTCAATCCTCAATCCTCAGTCCTCAATCCTCAATCTTCAATCCTCAATACTCAATCTTCAATCCTCAATCCTCAATCCTCAATCCTCAATACTCAATCCTCAATCCTCAGTCCTCAATACTCACTCTTCAATCCTCAATACTCAATCTTCAATCCTCAATCCTCAATCCTCAGTCCTCAATCCTCAATCTTCTACCTCAATACTCAATCTTCAATCCTCAATCCTCAATCCTCAATCTTCAATCATCAATATTCAATCTTCAATCCTCAACCCACAATCCTCGGTCCTCAATCCTCAATCCTCAATGTTCAATCCTCAATACCCAATCCTCAATCTTCAATCCTCAATCCTCAATCCTCAATCCTCAATTCTCAATCCTCAATTCTCAGTCCTCAGTCCTCGAACCTCAACCCTCAACCCGCAGCCCTCATCGTCAATTCTCAATCCTCAATCCTCAATCCTCAATCTTCAATCCTCAATACTCAATCTTCAATCCACAATCCTCAATCTTCAATCCTCAATACTGAATCTTCAATCCTCAATCCTCAATCCTCAATACTCAATCCTCAATCCTCAGTCCTCAATCCTCAATCTTCTACCTCAATACTCAATCTTCAATCCTCAATCCTCAATCCTCAATACTCAATCCTCAATCCTCAGTCCTCAATCCTCAATCTTCAATCCTCAATCCTCAATCTACAATCATCAATATTCAATCTTCAATCCTCAATCCTCAATCCTCGATACTCAATCCTCAATCCTCAATGTTCAATCCTCAATACCCAATCCTCAATCTTCAATCCTCAATCCTCAATCCTCAATCCTCAATCCTCAATTCTCAATCCTCAATCCTCAGTCCTCAGTCCTCAAACCTCAATCCTCAACCCTCAGCCCTCATCGTCAATTCTCAATCCTCAATTCACAATCCTCATTCTTCAATCCTCAATACTCAATCTTCAATCCAAAATCCTCAATCTTCAATCCTCAATACTCAATCTTCAATCCTCAATCCTCAATCCTCAATACTCAATCCTCAATCCTCAGTCCTCAATACTCACTCTTCAATCCTCAATACTCAATCTTCAATCCTCAATCCTCAATCCTCAATCCTCAATCCTCAGTCCTCAATCCTCAATACTCAATCTTCAATCCTCAATCCTCAGTCCTCAATCCTCATTCTTCAATCCTCATTACCCAATCCACAATCCTCAATCCTCAATCCTCAATTCTCAACCCTCAATCCTCAATAATCATTCTTCAATCCTCAATCCTCAGTCTTCAAACCTCAATTCTGAATCCTCAATCCTGAATCCTCAATCTTCAGGCCTCAGTCCTCAGCAATCAGTTGACAATCCTCAATCCTCAATAGAATATCCTCAATTCACAGTTTTCAATACTCAATACTCAATCTGCAATCTTCAAACCTCTATCTACAAACATCAATTCTCATCACTGAACCCTCAACACTCAGTCCTCAATGTTCAATACTCAATCTTCAACCCACAATCCTCAATCGTCAATCTTCCATCCTCAATACTCAATCTTCAATCCTCTATCCTCAATCCTCAATCCTCAATCCTCATTCTGCAATCCTCAATACCCAATCCTCAATCTTCAATCCTCAATCCTCAATCCTCAATTCTCAATCCTCAATCCTCAGTCCTCAGTCCTTAAACCTCAATCCTCAACCCTCAGCCCTCATCCTCAATCCTCAATCCTCAATCCTCAATCCTCAATCTTCAATCCTCAATACTCAATCTTCAATCCTCAATCCTCAATCCTCAGTGCTCAAACCTCAATTCTGAATCCTCAATCCTGAATCCTCAATCTTCAGCCCTCAGTCCTCAATCCTCAATATTCAATCCTCAATACCCAATCCTCAATCTTCAATCCTCAATCCTCAATCCTCAATCCTTAATTCTCAATCCTCAATCCTCAGTCCTCAATCCTCAATCCTCAATCCTCAGTCCTCAATCCTCAATACTCAATCTTCAATCCTCAATCCTCAGTCCTCAATCCTCAATCTTCAATCCTCAATACTCAATCTTCAATCCTCAATCCTCAATCCTCAATCCTCAATACTCAATCCTCAATCCTCAGTCCTCAATACTCACTCTTCAATCCTCAATACTCAATCTTCAATCCTCAATCCTCAATCCTCAGTCCTCAATCCTCAATCTTCTACCTCAATACTCAATCTTCAATCCTCAATCCTCAATCCTCAATCTTCAATCATCAATATTCAATCTTCAATCCTCAACCCACAATCCTCGATCCTCAATCCTCAATCCTCAATGTTCAATCCTCAATACCCAATCCTCAATCTTCAATCCTCAATCCTCAATCCTCAATCCTCAATTCTCAATCCTCAATTCTCAGTCCTCAGTCCTCGAACCTCAACCCTCAACCCGCAGCCCTCATCGTCAATTCTCAATCCTCAATCCTCAATCCTCAATCTTCAATCCTCAATACTCAATCTTCAATCCACAATCCTCAATCTTCAATCCTCAATACTGAATCTTCAATCCTCAATCCTCAATCCTCAATACTCAATCCTCAATCCCCAGTCCTCAATCCTCAATCTTCTACCTCAATACTCAATCTTCAATCCTCAATCCTCAATCCTCAATACTCAATCCTCAATCCTCAGTCCTCAATCCTCAATCTTCAATCCTCAATCCTCAATCTACAATCATCAATATTCAATCTTCAATCCTCAATCCTCAATCCTCGATACTCAATCCTCAATCCTCAATGTTCAATCCTCAATACCCAATCCTCAATCTTCAATCCTCAATCCTCAATCCTCAATCCTCAATCCTCAATTCTCAATCCTCAATCCTCAGTCCTCAGTCCTCAAACCTCAATCCTCAACCCTCAGCCCTCATCGTCAATTCTCAATCCTCAATTCACAATCCTCATTCTTCAATCCTCAATACTCAATCTTCAATCCAAAATCCTCAATCTTCAATCCTCAATACTCAATCTTCAATCCTCAATCCTCAATCCTCAATACTCAATCCTCAATCCTCAGTCCTCAATACTCACTCTTCAATCCTCAATACTCAATCTTCAATCCTCAATCCTCAATCCTCAATCCTCAATCCTCAGTCCTTAATCCTCAATACTCAATCTTCAATCCTCAATCCTCAGTCCTCAATCCTCAATCTTCAATCCTCAATACTCAATCTTCAATCCTCAATCCTCAATCCTCAATCCTCAATCCTCATTCTTCAATCCTCATTACCCAATCCACAATCCTCATTCCTCAATCCTCAATCCTCAATTCTCAACCCTCAATCCTCAATAATCATTCTTCAATCCTCAATCCTCAGTCCTCAAACCTCAATTCTGAATCCTCAATCCTGAATCCTAAATCTTCAGCCCTCAGTCCTCAACAATCAGTTGCCAATCATCAATCCTCAATAGAATATCCTCAATTCACAGTCTTCAATAATCAATACTCAATCTGCAATCTTCGAATCTGCATATCTCTATCCACAAACGTCAATTCTCATCACTCAACCCTCAACACTCAGACATCAATGTTAAATCCTCAATCCTCAATTCTCTATCTTCAATCCTCAATACTGAATCTTCAACACTCAATCCTCAATCCTCAATCCTCAATCCTCATTCTTCAATCCTCAATACCCAATCCTCAATCTTCAATCCTCAATCCTCAATCCTCAATTCTCAATCCTCAATCCTCAGTCCTCAGTCCTTAAACCTCAATCCTCAACCCTTAGCCCTCATCCTCAATCCTCAATCCTCAATCCTCAATCCTCAATCTTCAATCCTCAATACTCAGTCTTCAATCCTCAATACTCAATCCTCAGTCCTCAAACCTCAATTCTGAATCCTCAACCCTGAATCCTCAATCTTCAGCCCTCAGTCCTCAATCCTCAATATTCAATCCTCAATACTCAATCTTCAATCCTCGATCCTCAATCCTAAATCCTCAGTCCTCATTCTTCAATCCTCAATACCCAATCCTCAATCTTCAATCCTCAATCCTCAATCCTCGATTCTCAATCCTCAATCCTCAATCTTCTGACCTCAAACATCAATAATCAACCCTCAGTCATCGTCCTCAATCCACAACCCTCAGTCCTCAATCCTCAATCTTCAATCATCAATATTCAATCTTCAATCCTCAACCCACAATCCTCGATCCTCAATCCTCAACCCTCAGCCCTCATCGTCAATTCTCAATCCTCAATTCTCAATCCTCATTCTTCAATCCTCAATACTCAATCTTCAATCCACAATCCTCACTCTTCAATCCTCAATACTCAATCCTCAATTCTCAATCCTCAATCCTCAGTCCTCAGACCTTAAACCTCAATCCTCAACCCTCAGCCCTCATGCTCAATCCTCAATCCTCAATCCTCAATCCTCAATTATCAATCCTCAATACTCAATCTTCAATCCTCAATCCTCAATCCTCAGTCCTCAAACCTCAATTCTGAATCCTCAACCCTGAATCCTCAATCTTCAGCCCTCAGTCCTCAATCCTCAATATTCAATCCTCAATACTCAATCTTCAATCCTCGATCCTCAATCCTAAACCCTCAGTCCTCATCCTTCAATCCTCAATACCCAATCCTCAATCTTCAATCCTCAATCCTCAATCCTCGATTCTCAATCCTCAATCCTCAATCTTCTGACCTCAAACATCAATAATCAACCCTCAGTCCTCGTCCTCAATGCACAACCCTCAGTCCTCAATCCTCAATCTTCAATCATCAATATTCAATCTTCAATCCTCAACCCACAATCCTCGATCCTCAATCCTCAATCCTCAATGTTCAATCCTCAATACCCAATCCTCAATCTTCAATCCTCAATCCTCAATCCTCAATCCTCAATTCTCAATCCTCAATTCTCAGTCCTCAGTCCTCAAACCTCAACCCTCAACCCGCAGCCCTCATCGTCAATTCTCAATCCTCAATCCTCAATCCTCAATCTTCAATCCTCAATACTCAATCTTAAATCCACAATCCTCAATCTTCAATCCTCAATACTGAATCTTCAATCCTCAACCCTCAATCCTCAATACTCAATCCTCAATCCTCAGTCCTCAATCCTCAATCTTCTACCTCAATACTCAATCTTCAATCCTCAATCCTCAATCCTCAATACTCAATCCTCAATCCTCAGTCCTCAATCCTCAATCTTCAATCCTCAATCCTCAATCCTCAATCCTCAATTCTCAATCCTCAATCCTCAGTCCTCAGTCCTCAAACCTCAATCCTCAACTCTCAGCCCTCATCGTCAATTCTCAATCCTCAATTCACAATCCTCATTCTTCAATCCTCAATACTCAATCTTCAATCCACAATCCTCAATCTTCAATCCTCAATACTCAATCTTCAATCCTCAATCCTCAATCCTCAATACTCAATCCTCAATCCTCAGTCCTCAATCCTCGCTCTTCAATCCTCAATACTCAATCTTCAATCCTCAATCCTCAATCCTCAATCCTCAATCCTCAGTCCTCAATCCTCAATACTCAATATTCAATCCTCAATCCTCAGTCCTCAAACCTCAATTCTGAATCCTCAATCCTGAATCCTAAACCTTCAGCCCTCAGTCCTCAACAATCAGTTGCCAATCATCAATCCTCAATAGAATACCCTCATTTCACAGTCTTCAATACTCAATACTCAATCTGCAATCTTCGAATCGGCATATCTCTATCCACAAACGTCAATTCTCATCACTCAACCCTCAACACTCAGACCTCAATGTTAAATCCTCAATCCTCAATTCTCTATCTTCAATCCTCAATACTGAATCTTCAACACTCAATCCTCAATCCTCAATCCTCAATCCTCAAACCTCAGTCCTCATCCTCAATTCTCAATTCTCAATCCTCAATCCTCAATCCTCAATCCTCAACCCTCTATCTTCAATCCTAAATAATCAATCTCCAATACTAGATCCTCAATCCCCAATCCTCAATCCTCAATACCCAATCCTAAATCTTCAATCCTCAATCCTCAATTATCAATTCTCAATCCTCAATCCTCAATTCTCTGTCCTCAAACCTCAATCCTCAACCCTCAGTCCTCGTCCTCAAACCTCAACCCTCAATCCTCAATCCTCAATCTTCAATCCTCAATACTCAATCTTCAATCCGCAATCCTCAATCTTCAATCCTCAATACTTTATCTTTAATCCTCAATCCTCAATCCTCAATACTCAATCCTCAATCCTCAGTCCTCAATCCTCAATCTTCAATCCTCAATACTCAATCTTCAATCCTCAATCCTCAATCCTCAACTCTCAATCCTCATTCTTCAATCCTCATTACCCAATCCACAATCCTCAATCCTCAATCCTCAATTCTCAACCCTCAATCCTCAATAATCATTCTTCAGACCTCAATCCTCAGTCTTCAAACCTCAATTCTGAATCCTCAATCCTGAATCCTCAATCTTCAGGCCTCAGTCCTCAGCAATCAGTTGACAATCCTCAATCCTCAATAGAATATCCTCAATTCACAGTTTTCAATACTCAATGCTCAATCTGCAATCTTCAAACCTCTATCCACAAACATCAATTCTCATCACTGAACCCTCAACACTCAGTCCTCAATGTTCAATACTCAATCTTCAACCCACAATCCTCAATTGTCAATCTTCAATCCTCAATACTCAATCTTCAATCCTCTATCCTCAATCCTCAATCCTCAATCCTCATTCTTCAATCCTCAATACCCAATCCTCAATCTTCAATCCTCAATCCTCAATCCTCAATTCTCAATCCTCAATCCTCAATCCTCAATTCTCAATCCTCAATCCTCAGTCCTCAGTCCTTAAACCTCAATCCTCAACCCTCAGCCCTCATCCTCAATCCTCAATCCTCAATCCTCAATCCTCAGTCTTCAATCCTCAATACTCAATCTTCAATCCTCAATCCTCAATCCTCAGTCCTCAAACCTCAATTCTGAATCCTCAACCCTGAGTCCTCAATCTTCAGCCCTCAGTCCTCAATCCTCAATATTCAATCCTCAATACTCAATCTTCAATCCTCGATCCTCAATCCTAAATCCTCAGTCCTCATTCTTCAATCCTCAATACCCAATCCTCAATCTTCAATCCTCAATCCTCAATCCTCGATTCTCAATCCTCAATCCTCAATCTTCTGACATCAAACATCAATAATCAACCCTCAGTCCTCGTCCTCAATCCACAACCCTCAGTCCTCAATCCTCAATCTTCAATCATCAATATTCAATCTTCAATCCTCAACCCACAATCCTCGATCCTCAATCCTCAATCCTCAATGTTCAATCCTCAATACCCAATCCTCAATCTTCAATCCTCAATCCTCAATCATCAATCCTCAATTCTCAATCCTCAATCCTAAGACCTCAATCGTCAACCTTCAATCCTCAATACTCAATCTTCAATCCTCAATCCTCAATCCTCAACTCTCAATCCTCATTCTTCAATCCTCATTACCCAATCCACAATCCTCAATCCTCAATCCTCAATTCTCAACCCTCAATCCTCAATAATCATTCTTCAATCCTCAATCCTCAGTCTTCAAACCTCAATTCTGAATCCTCAATCCTGAATCCTCAATCTTCAGGCCTCAGTCCTCAGCAATCAGTTGACAATCCTCAATCCTCAATAGAATATCCTCAATTCACAGTTTTCAATACTCAATACTCAATCTGCAATCTTCAAACCTCTATCTACAAACATCAATTCTCATCACTGAACCCTCAACACTCAGTCCTCAATGTTCAATACTCAATCTTCAACCCACAATCCTCAATCGTCAATCTTCCATCCTCAATACTCAATCTTCAATCCTCTATCCTCAATCCTCAATCCTCAATCCTCATTCTGCAATCCTCAATACCCAATCCTCAATCTTCAATCCTCAATCCTCAATCCTCAATTCTCAATCCTCAATCCTCAGTCCTCAGTCCTTAAACCTCAATCCTCAACCCTCAGCCCTCATCCTCAATCCTCAATCCTCAATCCTCAATCCTCAATCTTCAATCCTCAATACTCAATCTTCAATCCTCAATCCTCAATCCTCAGTGCTCAAACCTCAATTCTGAATCCTCAATCCTGAATCCTCAATCTTCAGCCCTCAGTCCTCAATCCTCAATATTCAATCCTCAATACCCAATCCTCAATCTTCAATCCTCAATCCTCAATCCTCAATCCTTAATTCTCAATCCTCAATCCTCAGTCCTCAGTCCTCAAACCTCAATCCTCAACCCTCAGGCCTCATCGTCAATTCTCAATCCTCAATTCTCAATCCTCAGTCTTCAATCCTCAATACTCAATCTTCAATCCACAATCCTCAATCTTCAATCCTCAATACTCAATCTTCAATCCTCAATCCTCAATCCTCAATCCTCAATCCTCAGTCCTCAATCCTCAATACTCAATCTTCAATCCTCAATCCTCAGTCCTCAATCCTCAATCTTCAATCCTCAATACTCAATCTTCAATCCTCAATCCTCAATCCTCAATCCTCAATACTCAATCCTCAATCCTCAGTCCTCAATACTCACTCTTCAATCCTCAATACTCAATCTTCAATCCTCAATCCTCAATCCTCAGTCCTCAATCCTCAATCTTCTACCTCAATACTCAATCTTCAATCCTCAATCCTCAATCCTCAATCTTCAATCATCAATATTCAATCTTCAATCCTCAACCCACAATCCTCGATCCTCAATCCTCAATCCTCAATGTTCAATCCTCAATACCCAATCCTCAATCTTCAATCCTCAATCCTCAATCCTCAATCCTCAATTCTCAATCCTCAATTCTCAGTCCTCAGTCCTCGAACCTCAACCCTCAACCCGCAGCCCTCATCGTCAATTCTCAATCCTCAATCCTCAATCCTCAATCTTCAATCCTCAATACTCAATCTTCAATCCACAATCCTCAATCTTCAATCCTCAATACTGAATCTTCAATCCTCAATCCTCAATCCTCAATACTCAATCCTCAATCCTCAGTCCTCAATCCTCAATCTTCTACCTCAATACTCAATCTTCAATCCTCAATCCTCAATCCTCAATACTCAATCCTCAATCCTCAGTCCTCAATCCTCAATCTTCAATCCTCAATCCTCAATCTACAATCATCAATATTCAATCTTCAATCCTCAATCCTCAATCCTCGATACTCAATCCTCAATCCTCAATGTTCAATCCTCAATACCCAATCCTCAATCTTCAATCCTCAATCCTCAATCCTCAATCCTCAATCCTCAATTCTCAATCCTCAATCCTCAGTCCTCAGTCCTCAAACCTCAATCCTCAACCCTCAGCCCTCATCGTCAATTCTCAATCCTCAATTCACAATCCTCATTCTTCAATCCTCAATACTCAATCTTCAATCCAAAATCCTCAATCTTCAATCCTCAATACTCAATCTTCAATCCTCAATCCTCAATCCTCAATACTCAATCCTCAATCCTCAGTCCTCAATACTCACTCTTCAATCCTCAATACTCAATCTTCAATCCTCAATCCTCAATCCTCAATCCTCAATCCTCAGTCCTCAATCCTCAATACTCAATCTTCAATCCTCAATCCTCAGTCCTCAATCCTCATTCTTCAATCCTCATTACCCAATCCACAATCCTCAATCCTCAATCCTCAATTCTCAACCCTCAATCCTCAATAATCATTCTTCAATCCTCAATCCTCAGTCTTCAAACCTCAATTCTGAATCCTCAATCCTGAATCCTCAATCTTCAGGCCTCAGTCCTCAGCAATCAGTTGACAATCCTCAATCCTCAATAGAATATCCTCAATTCACAGTTTTCAATACTCAATACTCAATCTGCAATCTTCAAACCTCTATCTACAAACATCAATTCTCATCACTGAACCCTCAACACTCAGTCCTCAATGTTCAATACTCAATCTTCAACACACAATCCTCAATCGTCAATCTTCCATCCTCAATACTCAATCTTCAATCCTCTATCCTCAATCCTCAATCCTCAATCCTCATTCTGCAATCCTCAATACCCAATCCTCAATCTTCAATCCTCAATCCTCAATCCTCAATTCTCAATCCTCAATCCTCAGTCCTCAGTCCTTAAACCTCAATCCTCAACCCTCAGCCCTCATCCTCAATCCTCAATCCTCAATCCTCAATCCTCAATCTTCAATCCTCAATACTCAATCTTCAATCCTCAATCCTCAATCCTCAGTGCTCAAACCTCAATTCTGAATCCTCAATCCTGAATCCTCAATCTTCAGCCCTCAGTCCTCAATCCTCAATATTCAATCCTCAATACCCAATCCTCAATCTTCAATCCTCAATCCTCAATCCTCAATCCTTAATTCTCAATCCTCAATCCTCAGTCCTCAGTCCTCAAACCTCAATCCTCAACCCTCAGCCCTCATCGTCAATTCTCAATCCTCAATTCTCAATCCTCAGTCTTCAATCCTCAATACTCAATCTTCAATCCACAATCCTCAATCTTCAATCCTCAATACTCAATCTTCAATCCTCAATCCTCAATCCTCAATCCTCAATCCTCAGTCCTCAATCCTCAATACTCAATCTTCAATCCTCAATCCTCAGTCCTCAATCCTCAATCTTCAATCCTCAATACTCAATCTTCAATCCTCAATCCTCAATCCTCAATCCTCAATACTCAATCATCAATCCTCAGTCCTCAATACTCACTCTTCAATCCTCAATACTCAATCTTCAACCCTCAATCCTCAATCCTCAGTCCTCAATCCTCAATCTTCTACCTCAATACTCAATCTTCAATCCTCAATCCTCAATCCTCAATCTTCAATCATCAATATTCAATCTTCAATCCTCAACCCACAATCCTCGATCCTCAATCCTCAATCCTCAATGTTCAATCCTCAATACCCAATCCTCAATCTTCAATCCTCAATCCTCAATCCTCAATCCTCAATTCTCAATCCTCAATTCTCAGTCCTCAGTCCTCGAACATCAACCCTCAACCCGCAGCCCTCATCGTCAATTCTCAATCCTCAATCCTCAATCCTCAATCTTCAATCCTCAATACTCAATCTTCAATCCACAATCCTCAATCTTCAATCCTCAATACTGAATCTTCAATCCTCAATCCTCAATCCTCAATATTCAATCCTCAATCCTCAGTCCTCAATCCTCAATCTTCTACCTCAATACTCAATCTTCAATCCTCAATCCTCAATCCTCAATACTTAATCCTCAATCCTCAGTCCTCAATCCTCAATCTTCAATCCTCAATCCTCAATCTACAATCATCAATATTCAATCTTCAATCCTCAATCCTCAATCCTCGATACTCAATCCTCAATCCTCAATGTTCAATCCTCAATACCCAATCCTCAATCTTCAATCCTCAATCCTCAATCCTCAATCCTCAATCCTCAATTCTCAATCCTCAATCCTCAGTCCTCAGTCCTCAAACCTCAATCCTCAACCCTCAGCCCTCATCGTCAATTCTCAATCCTCAATTCACAATCCTCATTCTTCAATCCTCAATACTCAATCTTCAATCCAAAATCCTCAATCTTCAATCCTCAATACTCAATCTTCAATCCTCAATCCTCAATCCTCAATACTCAATCCTCAATCCTCAGTCCTCAATACTCACTCTTCAATCCTCAATACTCAATCTTCAATCCTCAATCCTCAAACCTCAATCCTCAATCCTCAGTCCTCAATCCTCAATACTCAATCTTCAATCCTCAATCCTCAGTCCTCAATCCTCAATCTTCAATCCTCAATACTCAATCTTCAATCCTCAATCCTCAATCCTCAATCCTCAATCCTCATTCTTCAATCCTCATTACCCAATCCACAATCCTCATTCCTCAATCCTCAATCCTCAATTCTCAACCCTCAATCCTCAATAATCATTCTTCAATCCTCAATCCTCAGTCCTCAAACCTCAATTCTGAATCCTCAATCCTGAATCCTAAACCTTCAGCCCTCAGTCCTCAACAATCAGTTGCCAATCATCAATCCTCAATAGAATACCCTCATTTCACAGTCTTCAATACTCAATACTCAATCTGCAATCTTCAAACCTCTATCCACAAACATCAATTCTCATCACTGAACCCTCAACACTCAGTCCTCAATGTTCAATACTCAATCTTCAACCCACAATCCTCAATTGTCAATCTTCAATCCTCAATACTCAATCTTCAATCCTCTATCCTCAATCCTCAATCCTCAATCCTCATTCTTCAATCCTCAATACCCAATCCTCAATCTTCAATCCTCAATCCTCAATCCTCAATTCTCAATCCTCAATCCTCAATCCTCAATTCTCAATCCTCAATCCTCAGTCCTCAGTCCTTAAACCTCAATCCTCAACCCTCAGCCCTCATCCTCAATCCTCAATCCTCAATCCTCAATCCTCAGTCTTCAATCCTCAATACTCAATCTTCAATCCTCAATCCTCAATCCTCAGTCCTCAAACCTCAATTCTGAATCCTCAACCCTGAATCCTCAATCTTCAGCCCTCAGTCCTCAATCCTCAATATTCAATCCTCAATACTCAATCTTCAATCCTCGATCCTCAATCCTAAATCCTCAGTCCTCATTCTTCAATCCTCAATACCCAATCCTCAATCTTCAATCCTCAATCCTCAATCCTCGATTCTCAATCCTCAATCCTCAATCTTCTGACATCAAACATCAATAATCAACCCTCAGTCCTCGTCCTCAATCCACAACCCTCAGTCCTCAATCCTCAATCTTCAATCATCAATATTCAATCTTCAATCCTCAACCCACAATCCTCGATCCTCAATCCTCAATCCTCAATGTTCAATCCTCAATACCCAATCCTCAATCTTCAATCCTCAATCCTCAATCATCAATCCTCAATTCTCAATCCTCAATCCTAAGACCTCAATCCTCAACCTTCAATCCTCAATACTCAATCTTCAATCCTCAATCCTCAATCCTCAACTCTCAATCCTCATTCTTCAATCCTCATTACCCAATCCACAATCCTCAATCCTCAATCCTCAATTCTCAACCCTCAATCCTCAATAATCATTCTTCAATCCTCAATCCTCAGTCTTCAAACCTCAATTCTGAATCCTCAATCCTGAATCCTCAATCTTCAGGCCTCAGTCCTCAGCAATCAGTTGACAATCCTCAATCCTCAATAGAATATCCTCAATTCACAGTTTTCAATACTCAATACTCAATCTGCAATCTTCAAACCTCTATCTACAAACATCAATTCTCATCACTGAACCCTCAACACTCAGTCCTCAATGTTCAATACTCAATCTTCAACCCACAATCCTCAATCGTCAATCTTCCATCCTCAATACTCAATCTTCAATCCTCTATCCTCAATCCTCAATCCTCAATCCTCATTCTGCAATCCTCAATACCCAATCCTCAATCTTCAATCCTCAATCCTCAATCCTCAATTCTCAATCCTCAATCCTCAGTCCTCAGTCCTTAAACCTCAATCCTCAACCCTCAGCCCTCATCCTCAATCCTCAATCATCAATCCTCAATCCTCAATCTTCAATCCTCAATACTCAATCTTCAATCCTCAATCCTCAATCCTCAGTGCTCAAACCTCAATTCTGAATCCTCAATCCTGAATCCTCAATCTTCAGCCCTCAGTCCTCAATCCTCAATATTCAATCCTCAATACCCAATCCTCAATCTTCAATCCTCAATCCTCAATCCTCAATCCTTAATTCTCAATCCTCAATCCTCAGTCCTCAGTCCTCAAACCTCAATCCTCAACCCTCAGCCCTCATCGTCAATTCTCAATCCTCAATTCTCAATCCTCAGTCTTCAATCCTCAATACTCAATCTTCAATCCACAATCCTCAATCTTCAATCCTCAATACTCAATCTTCAATCCTCAATCCTCAATCCTCAATCCTCAATCCTCAGTCCTCAATCCTCAATACTCAATCTTCAATCCTCAATCCTCAGTCCTCAATCCTCAATCTTCAATCCTCAATACTCAATCTTCAATCCTCAATCCTCAATCCTCAATCCTCAATACTCAATCCTCAATCCTCAGTCCTCAATACTCACTCTTCAATCCTCAATACTCAATCTTCAATCCTCAATCCTCAATCCTCAGTCCTCAATCCTCAATCTTCTACCTCAATACTCAATCTTCAATCCTCAATCCTCAATCCTCAATCTTCAATCATCAATATTCAATCTTCAATCCTCAACCCACAATCCTCGATCCTCAATCCTCAATCCTCAATGTTCAATCCTCAATACCCAATCCTCAATCTTCAATCCTCAATCCTCAATCCTCAATCCTCAATTCTCAATCCTCAATTCTCAGTCCTCAGTCCTCGAACCTCAACCCTCAACCCGCAGCCCTCATCGTCAATTCTCAATCCTCAATCCTCAATCCTCAATCTTCAATCCTCAATACTCAATCTTCAATCCACAATCCTCAATCTTCAATCCTCAATACTGAATCTTCAATCCTCAATCCTCAATCCTCAATACTCAATCCTCAATCCTCAGTCCTCAATCCTCAATCTTCTACCTCAATACTCAATCTTCAATCCTCAATCCTCAATCCTCAATACTCAATCCTCAATCCTCAGTCCTCAATCCTCAATCTTCAATCCTCAATCCTCAATCTACAATCATCAATATTCAATCTTCAATCCTCAATCCTCAATCCTCGATACTCAATCCTCAATCCTCAATGTTCAATCCTCAATACCCAATCCTCAATCTTCAATCCTCAATCCTCAATCCTCAATCCTCAATCCTCAATTCTCAATCCTCAATCCTCAGTCCTCAGTCCTCAAACCTCAATCCTCAACCCTCAGCCCTCATCGTCAATTCTCAATCCTCAATTCACAATCCTCATTCTTCAATCCTCAATACTCAATCTTCAATCCAAAATCCTCAATCTTCAATCCTCAATACTCAATCTTCAATCCTCAATCCTCAATCCTCAATACTCAATCCTCAATCCTCAGTCCTCAATACTCACTCTTCAATCCTCAATACTCAATCTTCAATCCTCAATCCTCAATCCTCAATCCTCAATCCTCAGTCCTCAATCCTCAATACTCAATCTTCAATCCTCAATCCTCAGTCCTCAATCCTCATTCTTCAATCCTCATTACCCAATCCACAATCCTCAATCCTCAATCCTCAATTCTCAACCCTCAATCCTCAATAATCATTCTTCAATCCTCAATCCTCAGTCTTCAAACCTCAATTCTGAATCCTCAATCCTGAATCCTCAATCTTCAGGCCTCAGTCCTCAGCAATCAGTTGACAATCCTCAATCCTCAATAGAATATCCTCAATTCACAGTTTTCAATACTCAATACTCAATCTGCAATCTTCAAACCTCTATCTACAAACATCAATTCTCATCACTGAACCCTCAACACTCAGTCCTCAATGTTCAATACTCAATCTTCAACCCACAATCCTCAATCGTCAATCTTCCATCCTCAATACTCAATCTTCAATCCTCTATCCTCAATCCTCAATCCTCAATCCTCATTCTGCAATCCTCAATACCCAATCCTCAATCTTCAATCCTCAATCCTCAATCCTCAATTCTCAATCCTCAATCCTCAGTCCTCAGTCCTTAAACCTCAATCCTCAACCCTCAGCCCTCATCCTCAATCCTCAATCCTCAATCCTCAATCCTCAATCTTCAATCCTCAATACTCAATCTTCAATCCTCAATCCTCAATCCTCAGTGCTCAAACCTCAATTCTGAATCCTCAATCCTGAATCCTCAATCTTCAGCCCTCAGTCCTCAATCCTCAATATTCAATCCTCAATACCCAATCCTCAATCTTCAATCCTCAATCCTCAATCCTCAATCCTTAATTCTCAATCCTCAATCCTCAGTCCTCAGTCCTCAAACCTCAATCCTCAACCCTCAGCCCTCATCGTCAATTCTCAATCCTCAATTCTCAATCCTCAGTCTTCAATCCTCAATACTCAACCTTCAATCCACAATCCTCAATCTTCAATCCTCAATACTCAATCTTCAATCCTCAATCCTCAATCCTCAATCCTCAATCCTCAGTCCTCAATCCTCAATACTCAATCTTCAATCCTCAATCCTCAGTCCTCAATCCTCAATCTTCAATCCTCAATACTCAATCTTCAATCCTCAATCCTCAATCCTCAATCCTCAATACTCAATCCTCAATCCTCAGTCCTCAATACTCACTCTTCAATCCTCAATACTCAATCTTCAATCCTCAATCCTCAATCCTCAGTCCTCAATCCTCAATCTTCTACCTCAATACTCAATCTTCAATCCTCAATCCTCAATCCTCAATCTTCAATCATCAATATTCAATCTTCAATCCTCAACCCACAATCCTCGATCCTCAATCCTCAATCCTCAATGTTCAATCCTCAATACCCAATCCTCAATCTTCAATCCTCAATCCTCAATCCTCAATCCTCAATTCTCAATCCTCAATTCTCAGTCCTCAGTCCTCGAACCTCAACCCTCAACCCGCAGCCCTCATCGTCAATTCTCAATCCTCAATCCTCAATCCTCAATCTTCAATCCTCAATACTCAATCTTCAATCCACAATCCTCAATCTTCAATCCTCAATACTGAATCTTCAATCCTCAATCCTCAATCCTCAATATTCAATCCTCAATCCTCAGTCCTCAATCCTCAATCTTCTACCTCAATACTCAATCTTCAATCCTCAATCCTCAATCCTCAATACTCAATCCTCAATCCTCAGTCCTCAATCCTCAATCTTCAATCCTCAATCCTCAATCTACAATCATCAATATTCAATCTTCAATCCTCAATCCTCAATCCTCGATACTCAATCCTCAATCCTCAATGTTCAATCCTCAATACCCAATCCTCAATCTTCAATCCTCAATCCTCAATCCTCAATCCTCAATCCTCAATTCTCAATCCTCAATCCTCAGTCCTCAGTCCTCAAACCTCAATCCTCAACCCTCAGCCCTCATCGTCAATTCTCAATCCTCAATTCACAATCCTCATTCTTCAATCCTCAATACTCAATCTTCAATCCAAAATCCTCAATCTTCAATCCTCAATACTCAATCTTCAATCCTCAATCCTCAATCCTCAATACTCAATCCTCAATCCTCAGTCCTCAATACTCACTCTTCAATCCTCAATACTCAATCTTCAATCCTCAATCCTCAAACCTCAATCCTCAATCCTCAGTCCTCAATCCTCAATACTCAATCTTCAATCCTCAATCCTCAGTCCTCAATCCTCAATCTTCAATCCTCAATACTCAATCTTCAATCCTCAATCCTCAATCCTCAATCCTCAATCCTCAATCCTCATTCTTCAATCCTCATTACCCAATCCACAATCCTCATTCCTCAATCCTCAATCCTCAATTCTCAACCCTCAATCCTCAATAATCATTCTTCAATCCTCAATCCTCAGTCCTCAAACCTCAATTCTGAATCCTCAATCCTGAATCCTAAACCTTCAGCCCTCAGTCCTCAACAATCAGTTGCCAATCATCAATCCTCAATAGAATACCCTCATTTCACAGTCTTCAATACTCAATACTCAATCTGCAATCTTCGAATCGGCATATCTCTATCCACAAACGTCAATTCTCATCACTCAACCCTCAACACTCAGACCTCAATGTTAAATCCTCAATCCTCAATTCTCTATCTTCAATCCTCAATACTGAATCTTCAACACTCAATCCTCAATCCTCAATCCTCAATCCTCAAACCTCAGTCCTCATCCTCAATTCTCAATTCTCAATCCTCAATCCTCAATCCTCAATCCTCAACCCTCTATCTTCAATCCTAAATAATCAATCTCCAATACTAGATCCTCAATCCCCAATCCTCAATCCTCAATACCCAATCCTAAATCTTCAATCCTCAATCCTCAATTATCAATTCTCAATCCTCAATCCTCAATTCTCTGTCCTCAAACCTCAATCCTCAACCCTCAGTCCTCGTCCTCAAACCTCAACCCTCAATCCTCAATCCTCAATCTTCAATCCTCAATACTCAATCTTCAATCCGCAATCCTCAATCTTCAATCCTCAATACTTTATCTTTAATCCTCAATCCTCAATCCTCAATACTCAATCCTCAATCCTCAGTCCTCAATCCTCAATCTTCAATCCTCAATACTCAATCTTCAATCCTCAATCCTCAATCCTCAACACTCAATCCTCATTCTTCAATCCTCATTACCCAATCCACAATCCTCAATCCTCAATCCTCAATTCTCAACCCTCAATCCTCAATAATCATTCTTCAGACCTCAATCCTCAGTCTTCAAACCTCAATTCTGAATCCTCAATCCTGAATCCTCAATCTTCAGGCCTCAGTCCTCAGCAATCAGTTGACAATCCTCAATCCTCAATAGAATATCCTCAATTCACAGTTTTCAATACTCAATGCTCAATCTGCAATCTTCAAACCTCTATCCACAAACATCAATTCTCATCACTGAACCCTCAACACTCAGTCCTCAATGTTCAATACTCAATCTTCAACCCACAATCCTCAATTGTCAATCTTCAATCCTCAATACTCAATCTTCAATCCTCTATCCTCAATCCTCAATCCTCAATCCTCATTCTTCAATCCTCAATACCCAATCCTCAATCTTCAATCCTCAATCCTCAATCCTCAATTCTCAATCCTCAATCCTCAATCCTCAATTCTCAATCCTCAATCCTCAGTCCTCAGTCCTTAAACCTCAATCCTCAACCCTCAGCCCTCATCCTCAATCCTCAATCCTCAATCCTCAATCCTCAGTCTTCAATCCTCAATACTCAATCTTCAATCCTCAATCCTCAATCCTCAGTCCTCAAACCTCAATTCTGAATCCTCAACCCTGAATCCTCAATCTTCAGCCCTCAGTCCTCAATCCTCAATATTCAATCCTCAATACTCAATCTTCAATCCTCGATCCTCAATCCTAAATCCTCAGTCCTCATTCTTCAATCCTCAATACCCAATCCTCAATCTTCAATCCTCAATCCTCAATCCTCGATTCTCAATCCTCAATCCTCAATCTTCTGACATCAAACATCAATAATCAACCCTCAGTCCTCGTCCTCAATCCACAACCCTCAGTCCTCAATCCTCAATCTTCAATCATCAATATTCAATCTTCAATCCTCAACCCACAATCCTCGATCCTCAATCCTCAATCCTCAATGTTCAATCCTCAATACCCAATCCTCAATCTTCAATCCTCAATCCTCAATCATCAATCCTCAATTCTCAATCCTCAATTCTCAGTCCTCAGTCCTCAAACCTCAACCCTCAACCCGCAGCCCTCATCGTCAATTCTCAATCCTCAATCCTCAATCCTCAATCTTCAATCCTCAATACTCAATTTTCAATCCACAATCCTCAATCTTCAATCCTCAATACTGAATCTTCAATCCTCAATCCTCAATCCTCAATACTCAATCCTCAATCCTCAGTCCTCAATCCTCAACCTTCTACCTCAATACACAATCTTCAATCCTCAATCCTCAATCCTCAATACTCAATCCTCAATCCTCAGTCCTCAATCCTCAATCTTCAATCCTCAATCCTCAATCTACAATCATCAATATTCAATCTTCAATCCTCAATCCTCAATCCTCAATACTCAATCCTCAATCCTCAGTCCTCAATCCTCAATCTTCAATCCTCAATCCTCAATCTACAATCATCAATATTCAATCTTCAATCCTCAATCCTCAATCCTCGATACTCAATCCTCAATCCTCAATGTTCAATCCTCAATACCCAATCCTCAATCTTCAATCCTCAATCCTCAATCCTCAATCCTCAATCCTCAATTCTCAATCCTCAATCCTCAGTCCTCAGTCCTCAAACCTCAATCCTCAACCCTCAGCCCTCATCGTCAATTCTCAATCCTCAATTCTCAATCCTCATTCTTCAATCCTCAATACTCAATCTTCAATCCACAATCCTCACTCTTCAATCCTCAATACTCAATCCTCAATTCTCAATCCTCAATCCTCAGTCCTCAGTCCTTAAACCTCAATCCTCAACCCTCAGCCCTCATCCTCAATCCTCAATCCTCAATCCTCAATCCTCAATCTTCAATCCTGAATACTCAATCTTCAATCCTCAATCCTCAATCCTCAGTCCTCAAACCTCAATTCTGAATCCTCAACCCTGAATCCTCAATCTTCAGCCCTCAGTCCTCAATCCTCAATATTCAATTCACAATCCTCATACTTCAATCCTCAATACTCAATCTTCAATCCACAATCCTCAATCTTCAATCCTCAATACTCAATCTTCAATCCTCAATCCTCAATCCTCAATACTCAATCCTCAATCCTCAGTCCTCAATCCTCGCTCTTCAATCCTCAATACTCAATCTTCAATCCTCAATCCTCAATCCTCAATCCTCAATCCTCAGTCCTCAATCCTCAATACTCAATCTTCAATCCTCAATCCTCAGTCCTCAGTCCTCAAACCTCAATCCTCAACCCTCAGCCCTCATCGTCAATTCTCAATCCTCAATTCTCAATCCTCATTCTTCAATCCTCAATACTCAATCTTCAATCCACAATCCTCACTCTTCAATCCTCAATACTCAATCCTCAATTCTCAATCCTCAATCCTCAGTCCTCAGTCCTTAAACCTCAATCCTCAACCCTCAGCCCTCATCCTCAATCCTCAATCCTCAATCCTCAATCCTCAATCTTCAATCCTGAATACTCAATCCTCAATCCTCAGTCCTCAGTCCTTAAACCTCAATCCTCAACCCTCAGCCCTCATCCTCAATCCTCAATCCTCAATCTTCAATCATCAATATTCAATCTTCAATCCTCAACCCACAATCCTCGATCCTCAATCCTCAATCCTCAATGTTCAATCCTCAATACCCAATCCTCAATCTTCAATCCTCAGTCCTCAATCCTCAATCCTCAATTCTCAATCCTCAATTCTCAGTCCTCAGTCCTCAAACCTCAACCCTCAACCCGCAGCCCTCATCGTCAATTCTCAATCCTCAATCCTCAATCCTCAATCTTCAATCCTCAATACTCAATCTTCAATCCACAATCCTCAATCTTCAATCCTCAATACTGAATCTTCAATCCTCAATCCTCAATCCTCAATACTCAATCCTCAATCCTCAGTCCTCAAGCCTCAATCTTCTACCTCAATACACAATCTTCAATCCTCAATCCTCAATCCTCAATACTCAATCCTCAATCCTCAGTCCTCAATCCTCAATCTTCAATCCTCAATCCTCAATCTACAATCATCAATATTCAATCTTCAATCCTCAATCCTCAATCCTCGATACTCAATCCTCAATCCTCAATGTTCAATCCTCAATACCCAATCCTCAATCTTCAATCCTCAATCCTCAATCCTCAATCCTCAATCCTCAATTCTCAATCCTCAATCCTCAGTCCTCAGTCCTCAAACCTCAATCCTCAACCCTCAGCCCTCATCGTCAATTCTCAATCCTCAATCCTCAATCCTCATTCTTCAATCCTCAATACTCAATCTTCAATCCACAATCCTCACTCTTCAATCCTCAATACTCAATCCTCAATTCTCAATCCTCAATCCTCAGTCCTCAGTCCTTAAACCTCAATCCTCAACCCTCAGCCCTCATCCTCAATCCTCAATCCTCATTTCTCAATCCTCAATCTTCAATCCTCAATACTCAATCTTCAATCCTCAATCCTCAATCCTCAGTCCTCAAACCTCAATTCTGAATCCTCAACCCTGAATCCTCAATCTTCAGCCCTCAGTCCTCAATCCTCAATATTCAATCCTCAATACTCAATCTTCAATCCTCAATCCTCAATCCTAAATCCTCAGTCCTCATCCTTCAATCCTCAATACCCAATCCTCAATCTTCAATCCTCAATCCTCAATCCTCGATTCTCAATCCTCAATCCTCAATCTTCTGACCTCAAACATCAATAATCAACCCTCAGTCCTCGTCCTCAATCCACAACCCTCAGTCCTCAATCCTCAATCTTCAATCATCAATATTCAATCTTCAATCCTCAACCCACAATCCTCGATCCTCAATCCTCAATCCTCAATGTTCAATCCTCAATACCCAATCCTCAATCTTCAATCCTCAATCCTCAATCCTCAATCCTCAATTCTCAATCCTCAATTCTCAGTCCACAGTCCTCAAACCTCAACCCTCAACCCGCAGCCCTCATCGTCAATTCTCAATCCTCAATCCTCAATCCTCAATCTTCAATCCTCAATACTCAATCTTCAATCCACAATCCTCAATCTTCAATCCTCAATACTGAATCTTCAATCCTCAATCCTCAATCCTCAATTCTCAATCCTCAATCCTCAGTCCTCAATCCTCAATCTTCTACCACAATACTCAATATTCAATCCTCAATCCTCAATCCTCAATACTCAATCCTCAATCCTCAGTCCTCAATCCTCAATCTTCAATCCTCAATCCTCAATCTACAATCATCAATATTCAATCTTCAATCCTCAATCCTCAATCCTCGATACTCAATCCTCAATCCTCAATGTTCAATCCTCAATACCCAATCCTCAATCTTCAATCCTCAATCCTCAATCCTCAATCCTCAATCCTCAATTCTCAATCCTCAATCCTCAGTCCTCAGTCCTCAAACCTCAATCCTCAACCCTCAGCCCTCATCGTCAATTCTCAATCCTCAATTCACAATCCTCATTCTTCAATCCTCAATACTCAATCTTCAATCCACAATCCTCAATCTTCAATCCTCAATACTCAATCTTCAATCCTCAATCCTCAATCCTCAATACTCAATCCTCAATCCTCAGTCCTCAATCCTCACTCTTCAATCCTCAATACTCAATCTTCAATCCTCAATCCTCAATCCTCAATCCTCAATCCTCTGTCCTCAATCCTCAATACTCAATCTTCAATCCTCAATCCTCAGTCCTCAATCTTCAATCTTCAATCCTCAATACTCAATCTTCAATCCTCAAACCTCAATCCTCAATCCTCAATCCTCAGTCCTCAAACCTCAATTCTGAATCCTCAATCCTGAATCCTAAATCTTCAGCCCTCAGTCCTCAACAATCAGTTGCCAATCATCAATCCTCAATAGAATATCCTCAATTCACAGTCTTCAATACTCAATACTCAATCTGCAATCTTAGAATCTGCATATCTCTATCCACAAACGTCAATTCTCATCACTCAACCCTCAACACTCAGACATCAATGTTAAATCCTCAATCCTCAATTCTCTATCTTCAATCCTCAATACTGAATCTTCAACACTCAATCCTCAATCCTCAATCCTCAATCCTCAAACCTCAGTCCTCATCCTCAATTCTCAATTCTCAATCCTCAATCCTCAATCCTCAACCCTCTATCTTCAATCCTAAATAATCAATCTCCAATACTAGATCCTCAATTCCCAATCCTCAATCCTCAATACCCAATCCTAAATCTTCAATCCTCAATCCTCAATTATCAATTCTCAATCCTCAATCCTCAATTCTCTGTCCTCAAACCTCAATCCTCAACCCTCAGTCCTCGTCCTCAAACCTCAACCCTCAATCCTCAATCCTCAATCTTCAATCCTCAATCGTCAATCCTCAATTCTCAATCCTCATTCTTCAATCCTCATTACCCAATCCACAATCCTCATTCCTCAATCCTCAATCCTCAATTCTCAACCCTCAATCCTCAATAATCATTCTTCAATCCTCAATCCTCAGTCTTCAAACCTCAATTCTGAATCCCCAATCCTGAATCCTCAATCTTCAGGCCTCAGTCCTCAGCAATAAGTTGACAATCCTCAATCCTCTATAGAATATCCTCAATTCACAGTTTTCGATACTCAATACTCAATCTGCAATCTTCAAACCTCTATCCACAAACATCAATTCTCATCACTGAACCCTCAACACTCAGTCCTCAATGTTCAATACACAATCTTCAACCCACAATCCTCAATCGTCAATCTTCAATCCTCAATACTCAATCTTCAATCCTCTATCCTCAATCCTCAATCCTCAATCCTCAATCCTCAATCCTCGATTCTCAACCCTCAATCCTCAATCTTCTGACCTCAAACATCAATAATCAACCCTCAGTCCTCGTCCTCAATCCACAACACTCAGTCCTCAATACTCAATCTTCAATCATCAATATTCAATCTTCAATCCTCAACCCACAATCCTCGATCCTCAATCCTCAATCCTCAATCTTCAATCCTCAATACTCAATCTTCAATCCACAATCCTCAATCTTCAATCCTCAATACTGAATCTTCAATCCTCAATCCTCAATCCTCAATACTCAATCCTCAATCCTCAGTCCTCAATCCTCAATCTTCTACCTCAATACACAATCTTCAATCCTCAATCCTCATCCTCAATACTCAATCCTCAATCCTCAGTCCTCAATCCTCAATCTTCAATCCTCAATCCTCAATCTACAATCATCAATATTCAATCTTCAATCCTCAATCCTCAATCCTCGATACTCAATCCTCAATCCTCAATGTTCAATCCTCAATACCCAATCCTCAATCTTCAATCCTCAATCCTCAATCCTCAATCCTCAATCCTCAATTCTCAATCCTCAATCCTCAGTCCTCAGTCCTCAAACCTCAATCCTCAACCCTCAGCCCTCATCGTCAATTCTCAATCCTCAATTCTCAATCCTCATTCTTCAATCCTCAATACTCAATCTTCAATCCACAATCCTCACTCTTCAATCCTCAATACTCAATCCTCAATTCTCAATCCTCAATCCTCAGTCCTCAGTCCTTAAACCTCAATCCTCAACCCTCAGCCCTCATCCTCAATCCTCAATCCTCAATCCTCAATCCTCAATCTTCAATCCTCAATACTCAATCTTCAATCCTCAATCCTCAATCCTCAGTCCTCAAACCTCAATTCTGAATCCTCAACCCTGAATCCTCAATCTTCAGCCCTCAGTCCTCAATCCTCAATATTCAATCCTCAATACTCAATCTTCAATCCTCGATCCTCAATCCTAAATCCTCAGTCCTCATCCTTTAATCCTCAATACCCAATCCTCAATCTTCAATCCTCAATCCTCAATCCTCGATTCTCAATCCTCAATCCTCAATCTTCTGACCTCAAACATCAATAATCAACCCTCAGTCCTCGTCCTCAATCCACAACACTCAGTCCTCAATACTCAATCTTCAATCATCAATATTCAATCTTCAATCCTCAACCCACAATCCTCGATCCTCAATCCTCAATCCTCAATGTTCAATCCTCAATACCCAATCCTCAATCTTCAATCCTCAATCCTCAATCCTCAATCCTCAATTCTCAATCCTCAATTCTCAGTCCTCAGTCCTCAAACCTCAGTCCTCAACCCTCAGCCCTCATCGTCAATTCTCAATCCTCAATTCACAATCCTCATTCTTCAATCCTCAATACTCAATCTTCAATCCACAATCCTCAATCTTCAATCCTCAATACTCAATCTGCAATCCTCAATCCTCAATCCTCAATACTCAATCCTCAATTCTCAGTCCTCAATCCTCGCTCTTCAATCCTCAATACTCAATCTTCAATCCTCAATCCTCAATCCTCAATCCTCAATCCTCAGTCCCCAATCCTCAATACTCAATCTTCAATCCTCAATCCTCAGTCCTCAAACCTCAATTCTGAATCCTCAATCCTGAATCCTAAATCTTCAGCCCTCAGTCCTCAACAATCAGTTGCCAATCATCAATCCTCAATAGAATACCCTCAATTCACAGTCTTCAATACTCAATACTCAATCTGCAATCTTCGAATCGGCATATCTCTATCCACAAACGTCAATTCTCATCACTCAACCCTCAACACTCAGACCTCAATGTTAAATCCTCAATCCTCAATTCTCTATCTTCAATCCTCAATACTGAATCTTCAACACTCAATCCTCAATCCTCAATCCTCAATCCTCAAACCTCAGTCCTCATCCTCAGTTCTCAATTCTCAATCCTCAATCCTCAATCCTCAATCCTCAACCCTCTATCTTCAATCCTAAATAATCAATCTCCAATACTAGATCCTCAATCCCCAATCCTCAATCCTCAATACCCAATCCTAAATCTTCAATCCTCAATTATCAATTCTCAATCCTCAATCCTCAATTCTCTGTCCTCAAACCTCAATCCTCAACCCTCAGTCCTCGTCCTCAAACCTCAACCCTCAATCCTCAATCCTCAATCTTCAATCCTCAATACTCAATCTTCAATCAGCAATCCTCAATCTTCAATCCTCAATACTCTATCTTTAATCCTCAATCCTCAATCCTCAATACTCAATCCTCAATCCTCAGTCCTCAATCCTCAATCTTCAATCCTCAATACTCAATCTTCAATCCTCAATCCTCAATCCTCAACTCTCAATCCTCATTCTTCAATCCTCATTACCCAATCCACAATCCTCAATCCTCAATCCTCAATTCTCAACCCTCAATCCTCAATAATCATTCTTCAATCCTCAATCCTCAGTCTTCAAACCTCAATTCTGAATCCTCAATCCTGAATCCTCAATCTTCAGGCCTCAGTCCTCAGCAATCAGTTGACAATCCTCAATCCTCAATAGAATATCCTCAATTCACAGTTTTCAATACTCAATACTCAATCTGCAATCTTCAAACCTCTATCCACAAACATCAATTCTCATCACTGAACCCTCAACACTCAGTCCTCAATGTTCAATACTCAATCTTCAGCCCACAATCCTCAATCGTCAATCTTCAATCCTCAATACTCAATCTTCAATCCTCTATCCTCAATCCTCAATCCTCAATCCTCATTCTTCAATCCTCAATACCCAATCCTCAATCTTCAATCCTCAATCCTCAATCCTCAATTCTCAATCCTCAATCCTCAGTCCTCAGTCCTCAGTCCTTAAACCTCAATCCTCAACCCTCAGCCCTCATCCTCAATCCTCAATCCTCAATCCTCAATCCTCAATCTTCAATCCTCAATACTCAATCTTCAATCCTCAATCCTCAATCCTCAGTGCTCACACCTCAATTCTGAATCCTCAACCCTGAATCCTCAATCTTCAGCCCTCAGTCCTCAATCCTCAATATTCAATCCTCAATACCCAATCCTCAATCTTCAATCCTCAATCCTCAATCCTCAATCCTTAATTCTCAATCCTCAATCCTCAGTCCTCAGTCCTCAAACCTCAATCCTCAACCCTCAGCCCTCATCGTCAATTCTCAATCCTCAATTCTCAATCCTCAACCTTCAATCCTCAATACTCAATCTTCAATCCACAATCCTCAATCTTCAATCCTCAATACTCAATCTTCAATCCTCAATCCTCAATCCTCAATACTCAATCCTCAATCCTCAGTCCTCAATCCTCAATCTTCAATCCTCAATACTCAATCTTCAATCCTCAATCCTCAATCCTCAATCCTCAATCCTCAGTCCTCAATCCTCAATACTCAATCTTCAATCCTCAATCCTCCGTCCTCAAACGTCAATTCTGAGTCCTCAATCCTGAATCCTAAATCTTCAGCCCTCAGTCCTCAACAATCAGTTGCCAATCATCAATCCTCAATAGAATATCCTCAATTCACAGTCTTCAATACTCAATACTCAATCTGCAATCTTCGAATCTGCATATCTCTATCCAGAAACGTCAATTCTCATCACTCAACCCTCAACACTCAGACATCAATGTTAAATCCTCAATCCTCAATTCTCTATCTTCAATCCTCAATACTGAATCTTCAACACTGAATCCTCAATCCTCAATCCACAATCCTCAAACCTCATTCCTCATCCTCAATTCTCAATTCTCAATCCTCAATCCTCAATCCTCAACCCTCTATAATCAATCCTAAATAATCAAGCTCCAATACTAGATCCTCAATCCCCAATCCTCAATCCTCAATACCCAATCCTAAATCTTCAATCCTCAATCCTCAATTATCAGTTCTCAATCCTCAATCCTCAATTCTCTGTCCTCAAACCTCAATCCTCAACCCTCAGTCCTCGTCCTCAAACCTCAACCCTCAATCCTCAATCCTCAATCTTCAATCCTCAATCGTCAATCCTCAATTCTCAATCCTCATTCTTCAATCCTCATTACCCAATCCACAATCCTCATTCCTCAATCCTCAATCCTCAATTCTCAACCCTCAATCCTCAATAATCATTCTTCAATCCTCAATCCTCAGTCTTCAAACCTCAATTCTGAATCCTCAATCCTGAATCCTCAATCTTCAGGCCTCAGTCCTCAGCAATCAGTTGACAATCCTCAATCCTCTATAGAATATCCTCAATTCACAGTTTTCAATACTCAATACTCAATCTGCAATCTTCAAACCTCTATCCACAAACATCAATTCTCATCACTGAACCCTCAAAACTCAGTCCTCAATGTTCAACACACAATCTTCAACCCACAATCCTCAATCGTCAATCTTCAATCCTCAATACTCAATCTTCAATCCTCTACCCTCAATCCTCAATCCTCAATCCTCGTTCTTCAATCCTCAATACCCAATCCTCAATCTTCAATCCTCAATCCTCAATCCTCAATTCTCAATCCTCAATCCTCAGTCCTCAGTCCTCAGTCCTTAAACCTCAATCCTCAACCCTCAGCCCTCATCCTCAATCCTCAATCCTCAATCCTCAATCCTCAATCTTCAATCCTCAATACTCAATCTTCAATCCTCAATCCTCAATCCTCAGTCCTCAAACCTCAATTCTGAATCCTCAACCCTGAATCCTCAATCTTCAGCCCTCAGTCCTCAATCCTCAATATTCAATCCTCAATACTCAATCTTCAATCCTCGATCCTCAATCCTAAATCCTCAGTCCTCATTCTTCAATCCTCAATACCCAATCCTCAATCTTCAATCCTCAATCCTCAATCCTCGATTCTCAATCCTCAATCCTCAATCTTCTGACCTCAAACATCAATAATCAACCCTCAGTCCTCGTCCTCAATCCACAACCCTCAGTTCTCAATCCTCAATCTTCAATCACCAATATTCAATCTTCAATCCTCAACCCACAATCCTCGATCCTCAATCCTCAATACTCAATCTTCAATCCACAATCCTCAATCTTCAATCCTCAATACTGAATCTTCAATCCTCAATCCTCAATCCTCAATGCTCAATCCTCAATCCTCAGACCTCAATCCTCAATCTTCTACCTCAATACACAAGCTTCAATCCTCAATCCTCAATCCTCAATACTCAATCCTCAATCCTCAGTCCTCAATCCTCAATCTTCAATCCTCAATCCTCAATCTACAATCATCAATATTCAATCTTCAATCCTCAATCCTCAATCCTCGATACTCAATCCTCAATCCTCAATGTTCAATCCTCAATACCCAATCCTCAATCTTCAATCCTCAATCCTCAATCCTCAATCCTCAATCCTCAATTCTCAATCCTCAATCCTCAGTCCTCACTCCTCAAACCTCAATCCTCAGCCCTCAGCCCTCATCGTCAATTCTCAATCCTCAATTCTCAATCCTCATTCTTCAATCCTCAATACTCAATCTTCAATCCACAATCCTCACTCTTCAATCCTCAATACTCAATCCTCAATTCTCAATCCTCAATCCTCTGTCCTCAGTCCTTAAACCTCAATCCTCAACCCTCAGCCCTCATCCTCAATCCTCAATCCTCAATCCTCAATCCTCAATCTTCAATCCTCAATACTCAATCTTCAATCCTCAATCCTCAATCCTCAGTCCTCAAACCTCAATTCTGAATCCTCAACCCTGAATCCTCAATCTTCAGCCCTCAGTCCTCAATCCTCAATATTCAATCCTCAATACCCAATCCTCAATCTTCAATCCTCAATCCTCAATCCTCGATTCTCAATCCTCAATCCTCAATCTTCTGACCTCAAACATCAATAATCAACCCTCAGTCCTCGTCCTCAATCCACAACCCTCAGTCCTAAATCCTCAATCTTCAATCATCAATATTCAATCTTCAATCCTCAACCCACAATCCTCGATCCTCAATCCTCAATCCTCAATGTTCAATCCTTAATACCCAATCCTCAATCTTCAATCCTCAATCCTCAATCCTCAATCCTCAATTCTCAATCCTCAATTCTCAGTCCTCAGTCCTCAAACCTCAACCCTCAACCCGCAGCCCTCATCGTCAATTCTCAATCCTCAATCCTCAATCCTCAATCTTCAATTCTCAATACTCAATCTTCAATCCACAATCCTCAATCTTCAATCCTCAATACTGAATCTTCAATCCTCAATCCTCAATACTCAATCCTCAATCCTCAGTCCTCAATCCTCAATCTTCTACCTCAATACTCAATCTTCAATCCTCAAACCTCAATCCTCAATACTCAATCCTCAATCCTCAGTCCTCAATCCTCAATCTTCAATCCTCAATCCTGAATCTACAATCATCAATATTCAATTTTCAATCCTCAATCCTCAATCCTCGATACTCAATCCTCAATCCTCAATGTTCAATCCTCAATACCCAATCCTCAACCTTCAATCCTCAATCCTCAATCCTCAATCCTCAATCCTCAATTCTCAATCCTCAATCCTCAGTCCTCAGTCCTCAAACCTCAATCCTCAAACCTCAGCCCTCATCGTCAATTCTCAATCCTCAATTCACAATCCTCATTCTTCAATCCTCAATACTCAATCTTCAATCCACAATCCTCAATCTTCAATCCTCAATACTCAATCTTCAATCCTCAATCCTCAATACTCAATACTCAATCCTCAATCCTCAGTCCTCAATCCTCACTCTTCAATCCTCAATACTCAATCTTCAATCCTCAATCCTCAATCCTCAATCCTCAATCCTCAGTCCTCAATCCTCAATACTCAATCTTCAATCCTCAATCCTCAGTCCTCAATCCTCAATCTTCAATCCTCAATACTCAATCTTCAATCCTCAATCCTCAATCCTCAATCCTCAATCCTCAATCCTCAGTCCTCAATCCTCAATACTCAATCTTCAATCCTCAATCCTCAATCCTCAATACTCAATCCTCAATCCTCAGTCCTCAATCCTCAATCTTCAATCCTCAATCCTCAATCTACAATCATCAATATTCAGTCTTCAATCCTCAATCCTCAATCCTCGATACTCAATCCTCAATCCTCAATGTTCAATCCTCAATACCCAATCCTCAATCTTCAATCCTCAATCCTCAATCCTCAATCCTCAATCCTCAATTCTCAATCCTCAATCCTCAGTCCTCAGTCCTCAAACCTCAATCCTCAACCCTCAGCCCTCATCGTCAATTCTCAATCCTCAATTCTCAATCCTCATTCTTCAATCCTCAATACTCAATCTTCAATCCACAATCCTCACTCTTCAATCCTCAATACTCAATCCTCAATTCTCAATCCTCAATCCTCAGTCCTCAGTCCTTAAACCTCAATCCTCAACCCTCAGCCCTCATCCTCAATCCTCAATCCTCAATCCTCAATCCTCAATCTTCAATCCTGAATACTCAATCTTCAATCCTCAATCCTCAATCCTCAGTCCTCAAACCTCAATTATGAATCCTCAACCCTGAATCCTCAATCTTCAGCCCTCAGTCCTCAATCCTCAATATTCAATCCTCAATACTCAATCTTCAATCCTCGATCCTCAATCCTAAATCCTCAGTCCTCATCCTTCAATCCTCAATACCCAATCCTCAATCTTCAATCCTCAATCCTCAATCCTCGATCCTCAATCCTCAATCCTCAATCTTCTGACCTCAAACATCAATAATCAACCCTCAGTCCTCGTTCTCAATCCACAACCCTCAGTCCTCAATCCTCAATCTTCAATCATCAATATTCAATCTTCAATCCTCAACCCACAATCCTCGATCCTCAATCCTCAATCCTCAATGTTCAATCCTCAGTACCCAATCCTCAATCTTCAATCCTCAATCCTCAATCCTCAATCCTCAATTCTCAATCCTCAATTCTCAGTCCTCAGTCCTCAAACCTCAACCCTCAACCCGCAGCCCTCAATCTTCAATCCTCAATACTCAATCTTCAATCCACAATCCTCAATCTTCAATCCTCAATACTGAATCTTCAATCCTCAATCCTCAATCCTCAAGACTCAATCCTCAATCCTCAGTCCTCAATCCTCAATCTTCTACCTCAATACTCAATCTTCAATCCTCAATCCTCAATCCTCAATACTCAATCCTCAATCCTCAGTCCTCAAACCTCAATCTTCAATCCTCAATCCTCAATCTACAATCATCAATATTCAATCTTCAATCCTCAATCCTCAATCCTCGATACTCAATCCTCAATCCTCAATGTTCAATCCTCAATCCTCAATCCTCAATACTCAATCCTCAATCCTCAGTCCTCAATCCTCAATCTTCAATCCTCAATCCTCAATCTACAATCATCAATATTCAATCTTCAATCCTCAATCCTCAATCCTCGATACTCAATCCTCAATCCTCAATGTTCAATCCTCAATACCCAATCCTCAATCTTCAATCCTCAATCCTCAATCCTCAATCCTCAATCCTCAATTCTCAATCCTCAATCCTCAGTCCTCAGTCCTCAAACCTCAATCCTCAACCCTCAGCCCTCATCGTCAATTCTCAATCCTCAATTGACAATCCTCATTCTTCAATCCTCAATACTCAATCTTCAATCCACAATCCTCAATCTTCAATCCTCAATACTCAATCTTCAATCCTCAATCCTCAATCCTCAATACTCAATCCTCAATCCTCCGTCCTCAATCCTCACTCTTCAATCCTCAATACTCAATCTTCAATCCTCAATCCTCAATCCTCAATCCTCAATCCTCAGTCCTCAATCCTCAATACTCAATCTTCAATCCTCAATCCTCAGTCCTCAATCCTCAATCTTCAATCCTCAATACTCAATCTTCAATCCTCAATCCTCAATCCTCAATCCTCAATCCTCAGTCCTCAATCCTCAATACTCAATCTTATATCCTCAATCCTCAGTCCTCAAACCTCAATTCTGAATCCTCAATCCTGAATCCTAAATCTTCAGCCCTCAGTCCTCAACAATCAGTTGCCAATCATCAATCCTCAATAGAATATCCTCAATTCACAGTCTTCAATACTCAATACTCAATCTGCAATCTTCGAATCTGCATATCTCTATCCACAAACGTCAATTCTCATCACTCAACCCTCAACACTCAGACATCAATGTTAAATCCTCAATCCTCAATTCTCTATCTTCAATCCTCAATACTGAATCTTCAACACTCAATCCTCAATCCTCCATCCGCAATCCTCAAACCTCAGTCCTCATCCTCAATTCTCAATTCTCAATCCTCAATCCTCAATCCTCAACCCTCTGTCTTCAATCCTAAATAATCAATCTCCAATACTAGATCCTCAATCCCCAATCCTCAATCCTCAATACCCAATCCTAAATCTTCAATCCTCAATCCTCAATTATCAATTCTCTATCCTCAATCCTCAATTCTCTGTCCTCAAACCTCAATCCTCAACCCTCAGTCCTCGTCCTCAAACCTCAACCCTCAATCCTCAATCCTCAATCTTCAATCCTCAATCGTCAATCCTCAGTTCTGAATCCTCATTCTTCAATCCTCATTACCCAATCCACAATCCTCATTCCTCAATCCTCAATTCTCAATTCTCAACCCTCAATCCTCAATAATCATTCTTCAACCCTCAATCCTCAGTCTTCAAACCTCAATTCTGAATCCTCAATCCTGAATCCTCAATCTTCAGGCCTCAGTCCTCAGCAATCAGTTGACAATCCTCAATCCTCTATAGAATATCCTCAATTCACAGTTTTCAATACTCAATACTCAATCTGCAATCTTCAAACCTCTATCCACAAACATCAATTCTCATCACTGAACCCTCAACACTCAGTCCTCAATGTTCAATACACAATCTTCAACCCACAATCCTCAATCGTCAATCTTCAATCCTCAATACTCAATCTTCAATCCTCTATCCTGAATCCTCAATCCTCAATCCTCATTCTTCAATCCTCAATACCCAATCCTCAATCTTCAATCCTCAATCCTCAATCCTCAATTCTCAATCCTCAATCCTCAGTCCGCAGTCCTTAAACCTCAATCCTCAACCCTCAGCCCTCATCATCAATCCTCAATCCTCAATCCTCAATCCTCAATCTTCAATCCTCAATACTCAATCTTTAATCCTCAATACTCAATCCTCATTCCTCAAACCTCAATTCTGAATCCTCAACCCTGAATCCTCAATCTTCAGCCCTCAGTCCTCAATCCTCAATATTCAATCCTCAATACTCAATCTTCAATCCTCGATCCTCAATCCTAAATCCTCAGTCCTCATTCTTCAATCCTCAATACCCAATCCTCAATCTTCAATCCTCAATCCTCAATCCTCAATTCTCAATCCTCAGTCCTCAGTCCTTAAACCTCAATCCTCAACCCTCAGCCCTCATCATCAATCCTCAATCCTCAATCCTCAATCCTCAATCTTCAATCCTCAATACTCAATCTTCAATCCTCAATACTCAATCCTCATTCCTCAAAACTCAATTCTGAATCCTCAACCCTGAATCCTCAATCTTCAGCCCTCAGTCCTCAATCCTCAATATTCAATCCTCAATACTCAATCTTCAATCCTCGATCCTCAATCCTAAATCCTCAGTCCTCATTCTTCAATCCGCAATACCCAATCCTCAATCTTCAATCCTCAATCCTCAATCCTCGATTCTCAATCCTCAATCCTCAATCTTCTGACCTCAAACATCAACAATCAACCCTCAGTCCTCGTCCTCAATCCACAACCCTCAGTCCTCAATCCTCAATCTTCAATCATCAATATTCGATCTTCAATCCTCAACCCACAATCCTCGATCCTCAATCCACAATCCTCAATCTTCAATCCTCAATACTCAATCTTCAATCCTCAATCCTCAATCCTCAATACTCAATCCTCAATCCTCAGTCCTCAATCCTCACTCTTCAATCCTCAATACTCAATCTTCAATCCTCAATCCTCAATCCTCAATCCTCAATCCTCAGTCCTCAATCCTCAATACTCAATCTTCAATCCTCAATCCTCAGTCCTCAATCCTCAATCTTCAATCCTCAATACTCAATCTTCAATCCTCAATCCTCAATCCTCAATCCTCAATCCTCAGTCCTCAATCCTCAATACTCAATCTTCAATCCTCAATCCTCAGTCCTCAAACCTCAATTCTGAATCCTCAATCCTGAATCCTAAATCTTCAGCCCTCAGTCCTCAACAATCAGTTGCCAATCATCAATCCTCAATAGAATATCCTCAATTCACAGTCTTCAATACTCAATACTCAATCTGCAATCTTCGAATCTGCATATCTCTATCGACAAACGTCAATTCTCATCACTCAACCCTCAACACTCAGACATCAATGTTAAATCCTCAATCCTCAATTCTCTATCTTCAATCCTAAATACTGAATCTTCAACACTCAATCCTCAATCCTCAATCTTCAATCCTCAATCCTCAATCCTCAATCCTCAATCCTCAGTCCTCAATCCTCAATACTCAATCTTCAATCCTCAATCCTCAGTCCTCAATCCTCAATCTTCAATCCTCAATACTCAATCTTCAATCCTCAATCCTCAATCCTCAATCCTCAATCCTCAATCCTCAGTCCTCAATCCTCAATACTCAATCTTCAATCCTTAATCCTCAGTCCTCAAACCTCAATTCTGAATCTTCAGACCTCAGTCCTCAACAATCAGTTGCCAATCATCAATCCTCAATAGAATATCCTCAATTCACAGTCTTCAATACTCAATACTCAATCTGCAATCTTCGAATCTGCATATCTCTATCGACAAACGTCAATTCTCATCACTCAACCCTCAACACTCAGACATCAATGTTAAATCCTCAATCCTCAATTCTCTATCTTCAATCCTCAATACTGAATCTTCAACACTCAATCCTCAATCCTCAATCCTCAATCCTCAATCCTCAAACCTCAGTCCTCATCCTCAATTCTCAATTCTCAATCCTCAATCCTCAATCCTCAACCCTCTATCTTCAATCCTAAATAATCAATCTCCAATACTAGATCCTCAATCCCCAATCCTCAATCCTCAATACCCAATCCTAAATCTTCAATCCTCAATCCTCAATTATCAGTTCTCAATCCTCAATCCTCAATTCTCTGTCCTCAAACCTCAATCCTCAACCCTCAGTCCTCGTCCTCAAACCTCAACCCTCAATCCTCAATCCTCAATCTTCAATCCTCAATCGTCAATCCTCAATTCTCAATCCTCATTCTTCAATCCTCATTACCCAATCCACAATCCTCATTCCTCAATCCTCAATCCTCAATTCTCAACCCTCAATCCTCAATAATCATTCTTCAATCCTCAATCCTCAGTCTTCAAACCTCAATTCTGAATCCTCAATCCTGAATCCTCAATCTTCAGTCCTCAGTCCTCAGCAATCAGTTGACAATCCTCAATCCTCTATAGAATATCCTCAATTCACAGTTTTCAATACTCAATACTCAATCTGCAATCTTCAAACCTCTATCCACAAACATCAATTCTCATCACTAAACCCTCAACACTCAGTCCTCAATGTTCAATACACAATCTTCAACTCACAATCCTCAATCGTTAATCTTCAATCCTCAATACTCAATCTTCAATCCTCTACCCTCAATCCTCAATCCTCAATACTCATTCTTCAATCCTCAATACCCAATCCTCAATCTTCAATCCTCAATCCTCAATCCTCAATTCTCAATCCTCAATCCTCAGTCCTCAGTCCTTAAACCTCAATCCTCAACCCTCAGCCCTCATCCTCAATCCTCAATCCTCAATCCTCAATCCTCAATCTTCAATCCTCAATACTCAATCTTCAATCCTCAATCCTCAATCCTCAGTCCTCAAACCTCAATTCTGAATCCTCAACCCTGAATCCTCAATCTTCAGCCCTCAGTCCTCAATCCTCAATATTCAATCCTCAATACTCAATCTTCAATCCTCGATCCTCAATCCTAAATCCTCAGTCCTCATTCTTCAATCCTCAATACCCAATCCTCAATCTTCAATCCTCAATCCTCAATCCTCGATTCTCAATCCTCAATCCTCAATCTTCTGACCTCAAACATCAATAATCAACCCTCAGTCCTCGTCCTCAATCCACAACACTCAGTCCTCAATCCTCAATCTTCAATCATCAATATTCAATCTTCAATCCTCAACCCACAATCCTCGATCCTCAATCCTCAATCCTCAATGTTCAATCCTCAATACCCAATCCTCAATCTTCAATCCTCAATCCTCAATCCTCAATCCTCAATTCTCAATCCTCAATTCTCAGTCCTCAGTCCTCAAACCTCAACCCTCAACCCGCAGCCCTCATCGTCAATTCTCAATCCTCAATCCTCAATCCTCAATCTTCAATCCTCAATACTCAATCTTCAATCCACAATCCTCAATCTTCAATCCTCAATGCTGAATCTTCAATCCTCAATCCTCAATCCTCAATACTCAATCCTCAATCCTCAGTCCTCAATCCTCAATCTTCGACCTCAATACACAATCTTCAATCCTCAATCCTCAATACTCAATCCTCAATCCTCAGTCCTCAATCCTCAATCTTCAATCCTCAATCCTCAATCTACAATCATCAATATTCAGTCTTCAATCCTCAATCCTCAATCCTCGATACTCAATCCTCAATCCTCAATGTTCAATCCTCAATACCCAATCCTCAATCTTCAATCCTCAATCCTCAATCCTCAATCCTCAATCCTCAATTCTCAATCCTCAATCCTCAGTCCTCAGTCCTCAAACCTCAATCTTCAATCCTCAATCCTCAATCTACAATCATCAATATTCAATCTTCAATCCTCAATCCTCAATCCTCGATACTCAATCCTCAATCCTCAATGTTCAATCCTCAATACCCAATCCTCAATCTTCAATCCTCAATCCTCAATCCTCAATCCTCAATCCTCAATTCTCAATCCTCAATCCTCAGTCCTCAGTCCTCAAACCTCAATCCTCAACCCTCAGCCCTCATCGTCAATTCTCAATCCTCAATTCACAATCCTCATTCTTCAATCCTCAATACTCAATCTTCAATCCACAATCCTCAATCTTCAATCCTCAATACTCAATCTTCAATCCTCAATCCTCAATCCTCAATACTCAATCCTCAATCCTCCGTCCTCAATCCTCACTCTTCAATCCTCAATACTCAATCTTCAATCCTCAATCCTCAATCCTCAATCCTCAATCCTCAGTCCTCAATCCTCAATACTCAATCTTCAATCCTCAATCCTCAGTCCTCAATCCTCAATCTTCAATCCTCAATACTCAATCTTCAATCCTCAATCCTCAATCCTCAATCCTCAATCCTCAGTCCTCAATCCTCAATACTCAATCTTATATCCTCAATCCTCAGTCCTCAAACCTCAATTCTGAATCCTCAATCCTGAATCCTAAATCTTCAGCCCTCAGTCCTCAACAATCAGTTGCCAATCATCAATCCTCAATAGAATATCCTCAATTCACAGTCTTCAATACTCAATACTCAATCTGCAATCTTCGAATCTGCATATCTCTATCCACAAACGTCAATTCTCATCACTCAACCCTCAACACTCAGACATCAATGTTAAATCCTCAATCCTCAATTCTCTATCTTCAATCCTCAATACTGAATCTTCAACACTGAATCCTCAATCCTCCATCCGCAATCCTCAAACCTCAGTCCTCATCCTCAATTCTCAATTCTCAATCCTCAATCCTCAATCCTCAACCCTCTGTCTTCAATCCTAAATAATCAATCTCCAATACTAGATCCTCAATCCCCAATCCTCAATCCTCAATACCCAATCCTAAATCTTCAATCCTCAATCCTCAATTATCAATTCTCTATCCTCAATCCTCAATTCTCTGTCCTCAAACCTCAATCCTCAACCCTCAGTCCTCGTCCTCAAACCTCAACCCTCAATCCTCAATCCTCAATCTTCAATCCTCAATCGTCAATCCTCAGTTCTCAATCCTCATTCTTCAATCCTCATTACCCAATCCACAATCCTCATTCCTCAATCCTCAATTCTCAATTCTCAACCCTCAATCCTCAATAATCATTCTTCAACCCTCAATCCTCAGTCTTCAAACCTCAATTCTGAATCCTCAATCCTGAATCCTCAATCTTCAGGCCTCAGTCCTCAGCAATCAGTTGACAATCCTCAATCCTCTATAGAATATCCTCAATTCACAGTTTTCAATACTCAATACTCAATCTGCAATCTTCAAACCTCTATCCACAAACATCAATTCTCATCACTGAACCCTCAACACTCAGTCCTCAATGTTCAATACACAATCTTCAACCCACAATCCTCAATCGTCAATCTTCAATCCTCAATACTCAATCTTCAATCCTCTATCCTGAATCCTCAATCCTCAATCCTCATTCTTCAATCCTCAATACCCAATCCTCAATCTTCAATCCTCAATCCTCAATCCTCAATTCTCAATCCTCAATCCTCAGTCCGCAGTCCTTAAACCTCAATCCTCAACCCTCAGCCCTCATCATCAATCCTCAATCCTCAATCCTCAATCCTCAATCTTCAATCCTCAATACTCAATCTTTAATCCTCAATACTCAATCCTCATTCCTCAAACCTCAATTCTGAATCCTCAACCCTGAATCCTCAATCTTCAGCCCTCAGTCCTCAATCCTCAATATTCAATCCTCAATACTCAATCTTCAATCCTCGATCCTCAATCCTAAATCCTCAGTCCTCATTCTTCAATCCTCAATACCCAATCCTCAATCTTCAATCCTCAATCCTCAATCCTCAATTCTCAATCCTCAGTCCTCAGTCCTTAAACCTCAATCCTCAACCCTCAGCCCTCATCATCAATCCTCAATCCTCAATCCTCAATCCTCAATCTTCAATCCTCAATACTCAATCTTCAATCCTCAATACTCAATCCTCATTCCTCAAAACTCAATTCTGAATCCTCAACCCTGAATCCTCAATCTTCAGCCCTCAGTCCTCAATCCTCAATATTCAATCCTCAATACTCAATCTTCAATCCTCGATCCTCAATCCTAAATCCTCAGTCCTCATTCTTCAATCCGCAATACCCAATCCTCAATCTTCAATCCTCAATCCTCAATCCTCGATTCTCAATCCTCAATCCTCAATCTTCTGACCTCAAACATCAACAATCAACCCTCAGTCCTCGTCCTCAATCCACAACCCTCAGTCCTCAATCCTCAATCTTCAATCATCAATATTCGATCTTCAATCCTCAACCCACAATCCTCGATCCTCAATCCACAATCCTCAATCTTCAATCCTCAATACTCAATCTTCAATCCTCAATGCTCAATCCTCAATACTCAATCCTCAATCCTCAGTCCTCAATCCTCACTCTTCAATCCTCAATACTCAATCTTCAATCCTCAATCCTCAATCCTCAATCCTCAATCCTCAGTCCTCAATCCTCAATCTTCAATCCTCAATACTCAATCTTCAATCCTCAATCCTCAATCCTCAATCCTCAATCCTCAGTCCTCAATCCTCAATACTCAATCTTATATCCTCAATCCTCAGTCCTCAAACCTCAATTCTGAATCCTCAATCCTGAATCCTAAATCTTCAGCCCTCAGTCCTCAACAATCAGTTGCCAATCATCAATCCTCAATAGAATATCCTCAATTCACAGTCTTCAATACTCAATACTCAATCTGCCATCTTCGAATCTGCATATCTCTATCCACAAACGTCAATTCTCATCACTCAACCCTCAACACTCAGACATCAATGTTAAATCCTCAATCCTCAATTCTCTATCTTCAATCCTCAATACTGAATCTTCAACACTGAATCCTCAATCCTCCATCCGCAATCCTCAAACCTCAGTCCTCATCCTCAATTCTCAATTCTCAATCCTCAATCCTCAATCCTCAACCCTCTGTCTTCAATCCTAAATAATCAATCTCCAATACTAGATCCTCAATCCCCAATACTCAATCCTCAATACCCAATCCTAAATCTTCAATCCTCAATCCTCAATTATCAATTCTCTATCCTCAATCCTCAATTCTCTGTCCTCAAACCTCAATCCTCAACCCTCAGTCCTCGTCCTCAAACCTCAACCCTCAATCCTCAATCCTCAATCTTCAATCCTCAATCGTCAATCCTCAGTTCTCAATCCTCATTCTTCAATCCTCATTACCCAATCCACAATCCTCATTCCTCAATCCTCAATTCTCAATTCTCAACCCTCAATCCTCAATAATCATTCTTCAACCCTCAATCCTCAGTCTTCAAACCTCAATTCTGAATCCTCAATCCTGAATACTCAATCTTCAGGCCTCAGTCCTCAGCAATCAGTTGACAATCCTCAATCCTCTATAGAATATCCTCAATTCACAGTTTTCAATACTCAATACTCAATCTGCAATCTTCAAACCTCTATCCACAAACATCAATTCTCATCACTGAACCCTCAACACTCAGTCCTCAATGTTCAATACACAATCTTCAACCCACAATCCTCAATCGTCAATCTTCAATCCTCAATACTCAATCTTCAATCCTCTATCCTCAATCCTAAATCCTCAATCCTCATTCTTCAATCCTCAATACCCAATCCTCAATCTTCAATCCTCAATCCTCAATCCTCAATTCTCAATCCTCAATCCTCAGTCCGCAGTCCTTAAACCTCAATCCTCAACCCTCAGCCCTCATCATCAATCCTCAATCCTCAATCCTCAATCCTCAATCTTCAATCCTCAATACTCAATCTTCAATCCACAATCCTCAATCTTCAATCCTCAATACTGAATCTTCAATCCTCAATCCTCAATCCTCAATACTCAATCCTCAATCCTCAGTCCTCAATCCTCAATCTTCTACCTCAATACACAATCTTCAATCCTCAATCCTCAATCCTCAATACTCAATCCTCAATCCTCAGTCCTCAATCCTCAATCTTCAATCCTCAATCCTCAATCTACAATCATCAATATTCAACCTTCAATCCTCAATCCTCAATCCTCGATACTCAATCCTCAATCCTCAATGTTCAATCCTCAATACCCAATCCTCAATCTTCAATCCTCAATCCTCAATCCTCAATCCTCAATCCTCAATTCTCAATCCTCAAACCTCAGTCCTCAGTCCTCAAACCTCAATCCTCAACCCTCAGCCCTCATCGTCAATTCTCAATCCTCAATTCTCAATCCTCATTCTTCAATCCTCAATACTCAAACTTCAATCCACAATCCTCACTCTTCAATCCTCAATACTCAATCCTCAATTCTCAATCCTCAATCCTCAGTCCTCAGTCCTTAAACCTCAACCCTCAACCCTCAGCCCTCATCCTCAATCCTCAATCCTCAATCCTCAATCCTCAATCTTCAATCCTCAATACTCAATCTTCAATACTCAATCCTCAATCCTCAGTCCTCAAACCTCAATTCTGAATCCTCAACCCTGAATCCTCTATCTACAGCCCTCAGTCCTCAATCCTCAATATTCAATCCTCAATACTCAATCTTCAATCCTCGATTCTCAATCCTCAATCCTCAATCTTCTGACCTCAAACATCAATAATCAACCCTCAGTCCTCGTCCTCAATCCACAACCCTCAGTCCTCGATCCTCAATCTTCAATCATCAATATTCAATCTTCAATCCTCAACCCACAATACTCGATCCTCAATCCTCAATACTCAATGTTCAATCCTCAATACCCAATCCTCAATCTTCAATCCTCAATCCTCAATCCTCAATCCTCAATTCTCAATCCTCAATTCTCAGCCCTCAGTCCTCAAACCTCAACCCTCAACCCGCAGCCCTCATCGTCAATTCTCAATCCTCAATCCTCAATCCTCAATCTTCAATCCTCAATACTCAATCTTCAATCCACAATCCTCAATCTTCAATCCTCGATACTGAATCTTCAATCCTCAATCCTCAATCCTCAATACTCAATCCTCAATCATCAGTCCTCAATCCTCAATCTTCTACCTCAATACTCAATCTTCAATCCTCAATCCTCAATCCTCAATACTCAATCCTCAATCCTCAGTCCTCAATCCTCAATCTTCAATCCTCAATCCTCAATCTACAATCATCAATATTCAATCTTCAATCCTCAATCCTCAATCCTCGATACTCAATCCTCAATCCTCAATCTTCAATCCTCAATACTCAATCTTCAATCCACAATCCTCAATCTTCAATCCTCGATACTGAATCTTCAATCCTCAATCCTCAATCCTCAATACTCAATCCTCAATCCTCAGTCTCAATCCTCAATCTTCTACCTCAATACTCAATCTTCAATCCTCAATCCTCAATCCTCAATACTCAATCCTCAATCCTCAATCCTCAGTCCTCAATCCTCAATCTTCAATCCTCAATCCTCAATCTACAATCATCAATATTCAATCTTCAATCCTCAATCCTCAATCCTCGATACTCAATCCTCAATCCTCAATGTTCAATCCTCAATACCCAATCCTCAATCTTCAATCCTCAATCCTCAATCCTCAATCCTCAATCCTCAATTCTCAATCCTCAATCCTCAGTCCTCAGTCCTCAAACCTCAATCCTCAACCCTCAGCCCTCATCGTCAATTCTCAATCCTCAATTCACAATCCTCATTCTTCAATCCTCAATACTCAATCTTCAATCCACAATCCTCAATCTTCAATCCTCAATACTCAATCTTCAATCCTCATTCCTCAATCCTCAATACTAAATCCTCAATCCTCAGTCCTCAATCCTCGCTCTTCAATCCTCAATACTCAATCTTCAATCCTCAATCCTCAATCCTCAATCCTCAATCCTCAGTCCTCAATCCTCAATACTCAATCTTCAATCCTCAATCCTCAGTCCTCAAACCTCAATTCTGAATCCTCAATCCTGAATCCTAAATCTTCAGCCCTCAGTCCTCAACAATCAGTTGCCAATCATCAATCCTCAATAGAATACCCTCAATTCACAGTCTTCAATACTCAATACTCAATCTGCAATCTTCGAATCGGCATATCTCTATCCACAAACGTCAATTCTCATCACTCAACCCTCAACACTCAGACCTCAATGTTAAATCCTCAATCCTCAATTCTCTATCTTCAATCCTCAATACTGAATCATCAACACTCAATCCTCAATCCTCAATCCTCAATCCTCAAACCTCAGTCCTCATCCTCAATTCTCAATTCTCAATCCTCAATCCTCAATCCTCAATCCTCAACCCTCTGTCTTCAATCCTAAATAATCAATCTCCAATACTAGATCCTCAATCCCAATCCTCAATCCTGAATACCCAATCCTAAATCTTCAATCCTCAATCTCAATTATCAATTCTCAATCCTCAATCCTCAATTCTCAGTCCTCAAACCTCAATCCTCAACCCTCAGTCCTCGTCCTCAAACCTCAACCCTCAATCCTCAATCCTCAATCTTCAATCCTCAATCCTCAATCCTCAATTCTCAATCCTCATTCTTAAATCCTCATTACCCAATCCACAATCCTCATTCCTCAATCCTCAATCCTCAATTCTCAACCCTCAATCCTCAATAATCATTCTTCAATCCTCAATCCTCAGTCTTCAAACCTCATTCTGAATCCTCAATCCTGAATCCTCAATCTTCAGGCCTCAGTCCTCAGCAATCAGTTGACAATCCTCAATCCTCAACAGAATATCCTCAATTCACAGTTTTCAATACTCAATACTCAATCTGCAATCTTCAAACCTCTATCCACAAACATCAATTCTCATCACTGAACCCTCATCCTCAATTGTCAATTCTCAATCCTCAATCCTCAATCCTCAACCCTCTATCTTCAATCCTAAATAATCAATCTCCAATACTAGACCCTCAATCCCCAATCCTCAATCCTCAATACCCAATCCTAAATCTTCAATCCTCAATCCTCAATTATCAGTTCTCAATCCTCAATCCTCAATTCTCTGTCCTCAAACCTCAATCCTCAACCCTCAGTCCTCGTCCTCAAACCTCAACCCTCAATCCTCAATCCTCAATCTTCAATCCTCAATCGTCAATCCTCAATTCTCAATCCTCATTCTTCAATCCTCATTACCCAATCCACAATCCTCATTCCTCAATCCTCAATCCTCAATTCTCAACCCTCAATCCTCAATAATCATTCTTCAATCCTCAATCCTCAGTCTTCAAACCTCAATTCTGAATCCTCAATCCTGAATCCTCAATCTTCAGGCCTCAGTCCTCAGCAATCAGTTGACAATCCTCAATCCTCTATAGAATATCCTCAATTCACAGTTTTCAATACTCAATACTCAATCTGCAATCTTCAAACCTCTATCCACAAACATCAATTCTCATCACTGAACCCTCAACACTCAGTCCTCAATGTTCAATACACAATCTTCAACCCACAATCCTCAATCGTCAATCTTCAATCCTCAATACTCAATCTTCAATACTCTACCCTCAATCCTCAATCCTCAATCCTCATTCTTCAATCCTCAATACCCAATCCTCAATCTTCAATCCTCAATCCTCAATCCTCAATTCTCAATCCTCAATCCTCAGTCCTCAGTCCTTAAACCTCAATCCTCAACCCTCAGCCCTCATCCTCAATCCTCAATCCTCAATCCTCAATCCTCAATCTTCAATCCTCAATACTCAATCTTCAATCCTCAATCCTCAATCCTCAGTCCTCAAACCTCAATTCTGAATCCTCAACCCTGAATCCTCAATCTTCAGCACTCAGTCCTCAATCCTCAATATTCAATCCTCAATACTCAATCTTCAATCCTCGATCCTCAATCCTAAATCCTCAGTCCTCATTCTTCAATCCTCAATACCCAATCCTCAATCTTCAATCCTCAATCCTCAATCCTCGATTCTCAATCCTCAATCCTCAATCTGCTGACCTCAAACATCAATAATCAACCCTCAGTCCTCGTCCTCAATCCACAACCCTCAGTCCTCAATCCTCAATCTTCAATCATCAATATTCAATCTTCAATCCTCAACCCACAATCCTCGATCCTCAATCCTCAATCCTCAATGTTCAATCCTCAATACCCAATCCTCAATCTTCAATCCTCAACCCTCAATCCTCAATCCTCAATTCTCAATCCTCAATTCTCAGTCCTCAGTCCTCAAACCTCAACCCTCAACCCGCAGCCCTCAACGTCAATTCTCAATCCTCAATCCTCAATCCTCAATCTTCAATCCTCAATACTCAATCTTCAATCCACAATCCTCAATCTTCAATCCTCAATACTGAATCTTCAATCCTCAATCCTCAATCCTCAATACTCAATCCTCAATCCTCAGTCCTCAATCCTCAATCTTCTACCTCAATACACAATCTTCAATCCTCAATCCTCAATCCTCAATACTCAGTCCTCAATCCTCAGTCCTCAATCCTCAATCTTCAATCCTCAATCCTCAATCTACAATCATCAATATTCAATCTTCAATCCTCAATCCTCAATCCTCGATACTCAATCCTCAATCCTCAATGTTCAATCCTCAATACCGAATCCTCAATCTTCAATCCTCAATCCTCAATCCTCAATCCTCAATCCTCAATTCTCAATCCTCAGTCCTCAGTCCTCAGTCCTCAAACCTCAATCCTCAGCCCTCAGCCCTCATCGTCAATTCTCAATCCTCAATTCTCAATCCTCATTCTTCAATCCTCAATACTCAATCTTCAATCCACAATCCTCGCTCTTCAATCCTCAATACTCAATCCTCAATTCTCAATCCTCAATCCTCAGTCCTCAGTCCTTAAACCTCAATCCTCAACCCTCAGCCCTCATCCTCAATCCTCAATCCTCAATCCTCAATCCTCAATCTTCAATCCTGAATACTCAATCTTCAATCCTCAATCCTCAATCCTCAGTCCTCAAACCTCAATTCTGAATCCTCAACCCTGAATCCTCAATCTTCAGCCCTCAGTCCTCAATCCTCAATATTCAATCCTCAATACTCAATCTTCAATCCTCGATCCTCAATCCTAAATCCTCAGTCCTCATCCTTCAATCCTCAATACCCAATCCTCAATCTTCATTCCTCAATCCTCAATCCTCGATTCTCAATCCTCAATCCTCAATCTTCTGACCTCAAACATCAATAATCAACCCTCAGTCCTCGTTCTCAATCCACAACCCTCAGTCCTCAATCCTCAATCTTCAATCATCAATATTCAATCTTCAATCCTCAACCCACAATCCTCGATCCTCAATCCTCAATCCTCAATGTTCAATCCTCAATACCCAATCCTCAATCTTCAATCCTCAATCCTCAATCCTCAATCCTCAATTCTCAATCCTCAATTCTCAGTCCTCAGTCCTCAAACCTCAACCCTCAACCCGCAGCCCTCATCGTCAATCCTCAATCTTCAATCCTCAATACTCAATCTTCAATCCACAATCCTCAATCTTCAATCCTCAATACTGAATCTTCAATCCTCAATCCTCAATCCTCAATCCTCAAACCTCAGTCCTCATCCTCAATTCTCAATTCTCAATCCTCAATCCTCAATCCTCAACCCTCTATCTTCAATCCTAAATAATCAATCACCAATACTAGATCCTCAATCCCCAATCCTCAATCCTCAATACCCAATCCTAAATCTTCAATCCTCAATCCTCAATTATCAATTCTCTATCCTCAATCCTCAATTCTCTGTCCTCAAACCTCAATCCTCAACCCTCAGTCCTCGTCCTCAAACCTCAACCCTCAATCCTCAATCCTCAATCTTCAATCCTCAATCGTCAATCCTCAGTTCTCAATCCTCATTCTTCAATCCTCATTACCCAATCCACAATCCTCATTCCTCAATCCTCAATCCTCAATTCTCAACCCTCAATCCTCAATAATCATTCTTCAATCCTCAATCCTCAGTCTTCAAACCTCAATTCTGAATCCTCAATCCTGAATCCTCAATCTTCAGGCCTCAGTCCTCAGCAATCAGTTGACAATCCTCAATCCTCTATAGAATATCCTCAATTCACAGTTTTCAATACTCAATACTCAATCTGCAATCTTCAAACCTCTATCCACAAACATCAATTCTCATCACTGAACCCTCAACACTCAGTCCTCAATGTTCAATACACAATCTTCAACCCACAATCCTCAATCGTCAATCTTCAATCCTCAATACTCAATCTTCAATACTCTACCCTCAATCCTCAATCCTCAATCCTCATTCTTCAATCCTCAATACCCAATCCTCAATCTTCAATCCTCAATCCTCAATCCTCAATTCTCAATCCTCAATCCTCAGTCCTCAGTCCTTAAACCTCAATCCTCAACCCTCAGCCCTCATCCTCAATCCTCAATCCTCAATCCTCAATCCTCAATCTTCAATCCTCAATACTCAATCTTCAATCCTCAATCCTCAATCCTCAGTCCTCAAACCTCAATTCTGAATCCTCAACCCTGAATCCTCAATCTTCAGCCCTCAGTCCTCAATCCTCAATATTCAATCCTCAATACTCAATCTTCAATCCTCGATCCTCAATCCTAAATCCTCAGTCCTCATTCTTCAATCCTCAATACCCAATCCTCAATCTTCAATCCTCAATCCTCAATCCTCGATTCTCAATCCTCAATCCTCAATCTGCTGACCTCAAACATCAATAATCAACCCTCAGTCCTCGTCCTCAATCCACAACCCTCAGTCCTCAATCCTCAATCTTCAATCATCAATATTCAATCTTCAATCCTCAACCCACAATCCTCGATCCTCAATCCTCAATCCTCAATGTTCAATCCTCAATACCCAATCCTCAATCTTCAATCCTCAACCCTCAATCCTCAATCCTCAATTCTCAATCCTCAATTCTCAGTCCTCAGTCCTCAAACCTCAACCCTCAACCCGCAGCCCTCAACGTCAATTCTCAATCCTCAATCCTCAATCCTCAATCTTCAATCCTCAATACTCAATCTTCAATCCACAATCCTCAATCTTCAATCCTCAATACTGAATCTTCAATCCTCAATCCTCAATCCTCAATACTCAATCCTCAATCCTCAGTCCTCAATCCTCAATCTTCTACCTCAATACACAATCTTCAATCCTCAATCCTCAATCCTCAATACTCAGTCCTCAATCCTCAGTCCTCAATCCTCAATCTTCAATCCTCAATCCTCAATCTACAATCATCAATATTCAATCTTCAATCCTCAATCCTCAATCCTCGATACTCAATCCTCAATCCTCAATGTTCAATCCTCAATACCCAATCCTCAATCTTCAATCCTCAATCCTCAATCCTCAATCCTCAATCCTCAATTCTCAATCCTCAGTCCTCAGTCCTCAGTCCTCAAACCTCAATCCTCAGCCCTCAGCCCTCATCGTCAATTCTCAATCCTCAATTCTCAATCCTCATTCTTCAATCCTCAATACTCAATCTTCAATCCACAATCCTCGCTCTTCAATCCTCAATACTCAATCCTCAATTCTCAATCCTCAATCCTCAGTCCTCAGTCCTTAAACCTCAATCCTCAACCCTCAGCCCTCATCCTCAATCCTCAATCCTCAATCCTCAATCCTCAATCTTCAATCCTGAATACTCAATCTTCAATCCTCAATCCTCAATCCTCAGTCCTCAAACCTCAATTCTGATCCTCAACCCTGAATCCTCAATCTTCAGCCCTCAGTCCTCAATCCTCAATATTCAATCCTCAATACTCAATCTTCAATCCTCGATCCTCAATCCTAAATCCTCAGTCCTCATCCTTCAATCCTCAATACCCAATCCTCAATCTTCATTCCTCAATCCTCAATCCTCGATTCTCAATCCTCAATCCTCAATCTTCTGACCTCAAACATCAATAATCACCCTCAGTCCTCGTTCTCAATCCACAACCCTCAGTCCTCAATCCTCAATCTTCAATCATCAATATTCAATCTTCAATCCTCAACCCACAATCCTCGATCCTCAATCCTCAATCCTCAATGTTCAATCCTCAATACCCAATCCTCAATCTTCAATCCTCAATCCTCAATCCTCAATCCTCAATTCTCAATCCTCAATTCTCAGTCCTCAGTCCTCAAACCTCAACCCTCAACCCGCAGCCCTCATCGTCAATCCTCAATCTTCAATCCTCAATACTCAATCTTCAATCCACAATCCTCAATCTTCAATCCTCAATACTGAATCTTCAATCCTCAATCCTCAATCCTCAATCCTCAAACCTCAGTCCTCATCCTCAATTCTCAATTCTCAATCCTCAATCCTCAATCCTCAACCCTCTATCTTCAATCCTAAATAATCAATCACCAATACTAGATCCTCAATCCCCAATCCTCAATCCTCAATACCCAATCCTAAATCTTCAATCCTCAATCCTCAATTATCAATTCTCTATCCTCAATCCTCAATTCTCTGTCCTCAAACCTCAATCCTCAACCCTCAGTCCTCGTCCTCAAACCTCAACCCTCAATCCTCAATCCTCAATCTTCAATCCTCAATCGTCAATCCTCAGTTCTCAATCCTCATTCTTCAATCCTCATTACCCAATCCACAATCCTCATTCCTCAATCCTCAATCCTCAATTCTCAACCCTCAATCCTCAATAATCATTCTTCAATCCTCAATCCTCAGTCTTCAAACCTCAATTCTGAATCCTCAATCCTGAATCCTCAATCTTCAGGCCTCAGTCCTCAGCAATCAGTTGACAATACTCAATCCTCTATAGAATATCCTCAATTCACAGTTTTCAATACTCAATACTCAATCTGCAATCTTCAAACCTCTATCCACAAACATCAATTCTCATCACTGAACCCTCAACACTCAGTCCTCAATGTTCAATACACAATCTTCAACCCACAATCCTCAATCGTCAATCTACAATCCTCAATACTCAATCTTCAATCCTCTATCCTCAATCCTCAATCCTCAATCCTCATTCTTCAATCCTCAATACCCATTCCTCAATCTTCAATCCTCAATCCTCAATCCTCAATTCTCAATCCTCAATCCTCAGTCCTCAGTCCTTAAACCTCAATCCTCAACCCTCAGCCCTCATCATCAATCCTCAATCCTCAATCCTCAATCCTCAATCTTCAATCCTCAATACTCAATCTTCAATCCTCTATACCCAATCCTCAATCTTCAATCCTCAATCCTCAATCCTCGATTCTCAATCCTCAATCCTCAATCTTCTGACCTCAAACATCAATAATCAACCCTCAGTCCTCGTCCTCAATCCACAACCCTCAGTCCTCAATCCTCAATCTTCAATCATCAATATTCGATCTTCAATCCTCAACCCACAATCCTCGATCCTCAATCCACAATCCTCAATCTTCAATCCTCAATACTCAATCTTCAATCCTCAATCCTCAATCCTCAATACTCAATCCTCAATCCTCAGTCCTCAATCCTCACTCTTCAATCCTCAATACTCAATCTTCAATCCTCAATCCTCAATCCTCAATCCTCAATCCTCAGTCCTCAATCCTCAATACTCAATCTTCAATCCTCAATCCTCAGTCCTCAATCCTCAATCTTCAATCCTCAATACTCAATCTTCAATCCTCAATCCTCAATCCTCAATCCTCAATCCTCAGTCCTCAATCCTCAATACTCAATCTTCAATCCTCAATCCTCAGTCCTCAAACCTCAATTCTGAATCCTCAATCCTGAATCCTAAATCTTCAGCCCTCAGTCCTCAACAATCAGTTGCCAATCATCAATCCTCAATAGAATATCCTCAATTCACAGTCTTCAATACTCAATACTCAATCTGCAATCTTCGAATCTGCATATCTCTATCGACAAACGTCAATTCTCATCACTCAACCCTCAACACTCAGACATCAATGTTAAATCCTCAATCCTCAATTCTCTATCTTCAATCCTCAATACTGAATCTTCAACACTCAATCCTCAATCCTCAATCCTCAATCCTCAAACCTCAGTCCTCATCCTCAATTCTCAATTCTCAATCCTCAATCCTCAATCCTCAACCCTCTATCTTCAATCCTAAATAATCAATCTCCAATACTAGATCCTCAATCCCCAATCCTCAATCCTCAATACCCAATCCTAAATTTTCAATCCTCAATCCTCAATTATCAATTCTCAATCCTCAATCCTCAATTCTCTGTCCTCAAACCTCAATCCTCAACCCTCAGTCCTCGTCCTCAAACCTCAACCCTCAATCCTCAATCCTCAACCTTCAATCCTCAATCGTCAATCCTCAATTCTCAATCCTCATTCTTCAATCCTCATTACCCAATCCACAATCCTCATTCCTCAATCCTCAATCCTCAATTCTCAACCCTTAATCCTCAATAATCATTCTTCAATCCTCAATTCTCAGTCTTCAAACCTCAATTCTGAATCCTCAATCCTGAATCCTCAATCTTCAGGCCTCAGTCCTCAGCAATCAGTTGACAATCCTCAATCCTCTATAGAATATCCTTAATTCACAGTTTTCAATACTCAATACTCAATCTGCAATCTTCAAACCTCTATCCACAAACATCAATTCTCATCACTGAACCCTCAACACTCAGTCCTCAATGTTCAATACACAATCTTCAACCCACAATCCTCAATCGTCAATCTTCAATCCTCAATACTCAATCTTCAATCCTCTATCCTCAATCCTCAATCCTCAATCCTCATTCTTCAATCCTCAATACCCAATCCTCAATCTTCAATCCTCAAACCTCAATCCTCAATTCTCAATCCTCAATTCTCAGTCCTCAGTCCTCAAACCTCAACCCTCAACCCGCAGCCCTCATCGTCAATTCTCAATCCTCAATCCTCAATCCTCAATCTTCAATCCTCAATACTGAATCTTCAGTCCTCAATCCTCAATCCTCAATACTCAATCCTCAATCCTCAGTCCTCAATCCTCAATCTTCTACCTCAATACACAATCTTCAATCCTCAATCCTCAATCCTCAATACTCAATCCTCAATCCTCAGTCCTCAATCCTCAATCTTCAATCCTCAATCCTCAATCTACAATCATCAATATTCAATCTTCAATCCTCAATCCTCAATCCTCGATACTCAATCCTCAATCCTCAATGTTCAATCCTCAATACCCAATCCTCAATCTTCAATCCTCAATCCTCAATCCTCAATCCTCAATCCTCAATTCTCAATCCTCAATCCTCAGTCCTCAGTCCTCAAACCTCAATCCTCAACCCTCAGCCCTCATCGTCAATTCTCAATCCTCAATTCTCAATCCTCATTCTTCAATCCTCAATACTCAATCTTCAATCCACAATCCTCACTCTTCAATCCTCAATACTCAATCCTCAATTCTCAATCCTCAATCCTCAGTCCTCAGTCCTTAAACCTCAATCCTCAACCCTCAGCCCTCATCCTCAATCCTCAATCCTCAATCCTCAATCCTCAATCTTCAATCCTCAATCCTCAATCTTCAATCCTCAATACCCAATCCTCAATCTTCAATCCTCAATCCTCAATCCTCAATCCTCAATTCTCAATCCTCAATTCTCAGCCCTCAGTCCTCAAACCTCAACCCTCAACCCGCAGCCCTCATCGTCAATTCTCAATCCTCAATCCTCAATCCTCAATCTTCAATCCTCAATACTCAATCTTCAATCCACAATCCTCAATCTTCAATCCTCGATACTGAATCTTCAATCCTCAATCCTCAATCCTCAATACTCAATCCTCAATCCCCAGTCCTCAATCCTCAATACTCAATCTTCAATCCTCAATCCTCAGTCCTCAAACCTCAATTCTGAATCCTCAATCCTGAATCCTAAATCTTCAGCCCTCAGTCCTCAACAATCAGTTGCCAATCATCAATCCTCAATAGAATACCCTCAATTCACAGTCTTCAATACTCAATACTCAATCTGCAATCTTCGAATCGGCATATCTCTATCCACAAACGTCAATTCTCATCACTCAACCCTCAACACTCAGACCTCAATGTTAAATCCTCAATCCTCAATTCTCTATCTTCAATCCTCAATACTGAATCATCAACACTCAATCCTCAACCCTCAATCCTCAATCCTCAAACCTCAGTCCTCATCCTCAATTCTCAATTCTCAATCCTCAATCCTCAATCCTCAATCCTCAACCCTCTGTCTTCAATCCTAAATAATCAATCTCCAATACTAGATCCTCAATCCCCAATCCTCAATCCTCAATACCCAATCCTAAATCTTCAATCCTCAATCCTCAATTATCAATTCTCAATCCTCAATCCTCAATTCTCTGTCCTCAAACCTCAATCCCCAACCCTCAGTCCTCGTCCTCAAACCTCAACCCTCAATCCTCAATCCTCAATCTTCAATCCTCAATCCTCAATCCTCAATTCTCAATCCTCATTCTTCAATCCTCATTACCCAATCCACAATCCTCATTCCTCAATCCTCAATCCTCAATTCTCAACCCTCAATCCTCAATAATCATTCTTCAATCCTCAATCCTCAGTCTTCAAACCTCAATTCTGAATCCTCAATCCTGAATCCTCAATCTTCAGGCCTCAGTCCTCAGCAATCAGTTGACAATCCTCAATCCTCAACAGAATATCCTCAATTCACAGTTTTCAATACTCAATACTCAATCTGCAATCTTCAAACCTCTATCCACAAACATCAATTCTCATCACTGAACCCTCATCCTCAATTCTCAATTCTCAATCCTCAATCCTCAATCCTCAACCCTCTATCTTCAATCCTAAATAATCAATCTCCAATACTAGATCCTCAATCCCCAATCCTCAATCCTCAATACCCAATCCTAAATCTTCAATCCTCAATCCTCAATTATCAGTTCTCAATCCTCAATCCTCAATTCTCTGTCCTCAAACCTCAATCCTCAACCCTCAGTCCTCGTCCTCAAACCTCAACCCTCAATCCTCAATCCTCAATCTTCAATCCTCAATCGTCAATCCTCAATTCTCAATCCTCATTCTTCAATCCTCATTACCCAATCCACAATCCTCATTCCTCAATCCTCAATCCTCAATTCTCAACCCTCAATCCTCAGTAATCATTCTTCAATCCTCAATCCTCAGTCTTCAAACCTCAATTCTGAATCCTCAATCCTGAATCCTCAATCTTCAGGCCTCAGTCCTCAGCAATCAGTTGACAATCCTCAATCCTCTATAGAATATCCTCAATTCACAGTTTTCAATACTCAATACTCAATCTGCAATCTTCAAACCTCTATCCACAAACATCAATTCTCATCACTGAACCCTCAACACTCAGTCCTCAATGTTCAATACACAATCTTCAACCCACAATCCTCAATCGTCAATCTTCAATCCTCAATACTCAATCTTCAATCCTCTACCCTCAATCCTCAATCCTCAATCCTCATTCTTCAATCCTCAATACCCAATCCTCAATCTTCAATCCTCAATCCTCAATCCTCAATTCTCAATCCTCAATCCTCAGTCCTCAGTCCTTAAACCTCAATCCTCAACCCTCAGCCCTCATCCTCAATCCTCAATCCTCAATCCTCAATCCTCAATCTTCAATCCTCAATACTCAATCTTCAATCCTCAATCCTCAATCCTCAGTCCTCAAACCTCAATTCTGAATCCTCAACCCTGAATCCTCAATCTTCAGCCCTCAGTCCACAATCCTCAATATTCAATCCTCAATACTCAATCTTCAATCCTCGATCCTCAATCCTAAATCCTCAGTCCTCATTCTTCAATCCTCAATACCCAATCCTCAATCTTCAATCCTCAATCCTCAATCCTCGATTCTCAATCCTCAATCCTCAATCTTCTGACCTCAAACATCAATAATCAACCCTCAGTCCTCGTCCTCAATCCACAACCCTCAGTCCTCAATCCTCAATCTTCAATCATCAATATTCAATCTTCAATCCTCAACCCACAATCCTCGATCCTCAATCCTCAATCCTCAATGTTCAATCCTCAATACCCAATCCTCAATCTTCAATCCTCAATCCTCAATCATCAATCCTCGATTCTCAATCCTCAATCCTCAGTCCTCAGTCCTCAAACCTCAACCCTCAACCCGCAGCCCTCATCGTCAATTCTCAATCCTCAACCCTCAACCCGCAGCCCTCATCGTCAATTCTCAATCCTCAATCCTCAAACCTCAATCTTCAATCCTCAATACGCAATCTTCAATCCACAATCCTCAGTCTTCAATCCTCAATACTCAATCTTGAATCCCCAATACTCAATCCTCAATACTCAATCCTCAATCCTCAGTCCTCAATCCTCAATCTTCTACCTCGATACTCAATCTTCAATCCTCAATCCTCAATCCTCAGTACTCAATCCTCAATCCTCAGTCCTCAGTCCTCAAACCTCAATCCTCAACCCTCAGCCCTCATCGTCAATTCTCAATCCTCAATTCTCAATCCTCAATCTTCAATCCTCAATACTCAATCTTCAATCCACAATCCTCAATCTTCAATCCTCAATACTCAATCTTCAATCCTCAATCCTCAATCCTCAATACTCAATCCTCAATCCTCAGTCCTCAATCCTCAATATTCAATCCTCAGTCCTCAATTTACAATCATCAATATTCAATCTTCAATCCTCAATCCTCAATCCTCGATACTCAATCCTCAATCCTCAATGTTCAATCCTCAATACCCAATCCTCAATCTTCAATCCTCAATCCTCAATCCTCAATCCTCAATTCTCAATCCTCAATCCTCAGTCCTCAGTCCTCAAACCTCAATCCTCAACCCTCAGCCCTCATCGTCAATTCTCAATCCTCAATTCTCAATCCTCAATCTTCAATCCTCAATACTCAATCTTCAATCCACAATCCTCAATCTTCAATCCCCAATACTCAATCTTCAATCCTCAATCCTCAATCCTCAATACTCAATCCTCAATCCTCAGTCCTCAATCCTCAATCTTCAATCCTCAATACTCAATCTTCAATCCTCAATCCTCAATCCTCAATCCTCAATCCCCAATCCTCAATCCTCAATACTCAATCTTCAATCCTCAATCCTCAGTCCTCAAACCTCAATTCTGAATCCTCAATCCTGAATCCTAAATCTTCAGCCCTCAGTCCTCAACAATCAGTTGCCAATCATCAATCCTCAATAGAATATCCTCAATTCACAGTCTTCAATACTCAATACTGAATCTGCAATCTTCCAATCTGCATATCTCTATCCACAATCGTCAATTCTCATCACTCAACCCTCAACACTCAGACCTCAATGTTGAATCCTCAATCCTCAATTCTCTATCTTCAATCCTCAATACTGAATCTTCAATACTCAATCCTCAATCCTCAATCCTCAATCCTCAAACCTCAGTCCTCATCCTCAATTCTCAATTCTCAATCCTCAATCCTCAATCCTCAACCCTCTATCTTCAATCCTAAATAATCAATCTCCAATACTAGATCCTCAATCCCCAATCCTCAATCCTCAATACCCAATCCTAAATCTTCAATCCTCAATCCTCATTCTTCAATCCTCAATACCCAATCCTCAATCTTCAATCCTCAATCCTCAATTGTCAATCCTCAATCCTCAATAATCAACCTTCAATCCTCAATCCTCAGTCCTCAAACCTCAATTCTGAATCCTCAATCCTGAATCCTCAATGTTCAGCCCTCAGACCTCAACAATCAGTTGACAATCCTCAATCCTCAATAGAATATCCTCAATTCACAGTCTTCAATACTCATTACTCAATCTGCAATCTTCAAACCTCTATCCACAAACATCAATTCTCATCACTGAACCCTCAACACTCAGTCCTCGATGTTCAATACTCAATCTTCAATCCACAAACCTCAAGCGTCAATCTTCAATCCTCAATACTCAATCTTCAATCCTCAATCCACAATCCTCAATCCTCAATCCTCATTCTTCAATCCTCAATACCAAATCCTCAATCTTCAATCCTCAATCCTCAATCCTCAATTCTCAATCCTCAATCCTCAGTCCTCAGTCATTAAACCTCAAACCTCAAACCTCAGCCCTCATCCTCAATCCTCAATACTCAATCCTCAATCCTCAACCCTCAATCCTCAACACTCAATCTTCAATACTCAATCCTCAATCCTCAACCCTCAATCCTCAGTCATCAATCCTCAACCGTCAATACTCAATCCTCAATCCTGAATCCTCAACCCTCAATCCTCAATCCCCAATTCTCAATCCTCAATCTTTAATCCTCAGACCTCAATCCTCAATCCTCAATTCTCAATCCTCAATCCTCAGTCCTCAGTCCTCAAACCTCAACCCTCAACCCGCAGCCCTCATCGTCAATTCTAAATCCTCAATCCTCAATCCTCAATCTTCAATCTTCAATCCTCAATACTCAATCTTCAATCCACAATCCTCAATCTTCAATCCTCAATACTCAATCTTCAATCCTCAATCTTCAATCCTCAATACGCAATCTTCAATCCACAATCCTCAGTCTTCAATCCTCAATACTCAATCTTGAATCCCCAATACTCAATCCTCAATACTCAATCCTCAATCCTCAGTCCTCAATCCTCAATCTTCTACCTCGATACTCAATCTTCAATCCTCAATCCTCAATCCTCAGTCCTCAATTTACAATCATCAATTTTCAATCTTCAATCCTCAATCCTCAATCCTCGATACTCAATCCTCAATCCTCAATGTTCAATCCTCAATACCCAATCCTCAATCTTCAATCCTCAATCCTCAATCCTCAATCCTCAATTCTCAATCCTCAATCCTCAGTCCTCAGTCCTCAATCCTCAATCCTCAGTCCTCAGTCCTCAAACCTCAATCCTCAACCCTCAGCCCTCATCGTCAATTCTCAATCCTCAATTCTCAATCCTCAATCTTCAATCCTCAATACTCAATCTTCAATCCACAATCCTCAATCTTCAATCCCCAATACTCAATCTTCAATCCTCAATCCTCAATCCTCAATACTCAATCCTCAATCCTCAGTCCTCAATCCTCAATCTTCAATCCTCAATACTCAATCTTCAATCCTCAATCCTCAATCCTCAATCCTCAATCCCCAATCCTCAATCCTCAATACTCAATCTTCAATCCTCAATCCTCAGTCCTCAAACCTCAATTCTGAATCCTCAATCCTGAATCCTAAATCTTCAGCCCTCAGTCCTCAACAATCAGTTGCCAATCATCAATCCTCAATAGAATATCCTCAATTCACAGTCTTCAATACTCAATACTGAATCTGCAATCTTCCAATCTGCATATCTCTATCCACAATCGTCAATTCTCATCACTCAACCCTCAACACTCAGACCTCAATGTTGAATCCTCAATCCTCAATTCTCTATCTTCAATCCTCAATACTGAATCTTCAATACTCAATCCTCAATCCTCAATCCTCAATCCTCAAACCTCAGTCCTCATCCTCAATTCTCAATTCTCAATCCTCAATCCTCAATCCTCAACCCTCTATCTTCAATCCTAAATAATCAATCTCCAATACTAGATCCTCAATCCCCAATCCTCAATCCTCAATACCCAATCCTAAATCTTCAATCCTCAATCCTCATTCTTCAATCCTCAATACCCAATCCTCAATCTTCAATCCTCAATCCTCAATCCTCAATTCTCAATCCTCAATCCTCAATAATCAACCTTCAATCCTCAATCCTCAGTCCTCAAACCTCAATTCTGAATCCTCAATCCTGAATCCTCAATGTTCAGCCCTCAGACCTCAACAATCAGTTGACAATCCTCAATCCTCAATAGAATATCCTCAATTCACAGTTTTCAATACTCATTACTCAATCTGCAATCTTCAAACCTCTATCCACAAACATCAATTCTCATCACTGAACCCTCAACACTCAGTCCTCGATGTTCAATACTCAATCTTCAATCCACAAACCTCAAGCGTCAATCTTCAATCCTCAATACTCAATCTTCAATCCTCTATCCTCAATCCTCAATCCTCAATCCTCATTCTTCAATCCTCAATACCCAATCCACAATCTTCAATCCTCAATCCTCAGTCCTCAATTCTCAATCCTCAATCCTCAGTCCTCAGTCCTTAAACCTAAATCCTCAACACTCAGCCCTCATCCTCAATCCTCAATCCTCAATCCTCAATCCTCAATCCTCAATCTTCAATCCTCAATACTCAATCTTCAATCCTCAGTCCTCAATCCTCAGTCCTCAAACCTCAATTCTGAATCCTCAACCCTGAATCCTCAATCTTCAGCCCTCAGTACTCAATCCTCAATATTCAATCCTCAATACTCAATCTTCAATCCTCGATCCTCAATCCTAAATCCTCAGTCCTCATTCTTCAATCCTCAATACCCAATCCTCAATCTTCAATCCTCAATCCTCAATCCTCGATTCTCAATCCTCAATCCTCAATCTTCTGACCTCAAACATCAATAATCAACCCTCAGTCCTCGTCCTCAATCCACAACCCTCAGTCCTCAATCCTCAATCTTCAATCATCAATATTCAATCTTCAATCCTCAACCCACAATCCACGATCCTCAATTCTCAATCCTCAATGTTCAATCCTCAATACCCAATCCTCAATCTTCAATCCTCAATCCTCAATCCTCAATCCTCAATTCTCAATCCTCAATTCTCAGTCCTCAGTCCTCAAACCTCAACCCTCAACCCGCAGCCCTTATCGTCAATTCTCAATCCTCAGTCCTCAATCCTCAGTCTTCTACCTCAATACTCAACCTTCAATCCTCAATCCTCAATCCTCAGTACTCAATCCTCAATCCTCAGTCCTCAATCCTCAATCTTCAATCCTCAATCCTCAACCTACGATCATCAATATTCAATCTTCAATCCTCAATCCTCAATCCTCGATACTCAATACTCAATCCTCAATGTTCAATCCTCAATACCCAATCCTCAATCTTCAATCCTCAACCCTCAATCCTCAATCCTCAATCCTCAATTCTCAATCCTCAATCCTCAGTCCTCAGTCCTCAAACCTCAATCCTCAACCCTCAGCCCTCATCGTCAATTCTCAATCCTCAATTCTCTATCCTCATTCTTCAATCCTCAATGCTCAATCTTCAATCCACAATCCTCAATCTTCAATCCTCAATACCCAATCCTAAATCTTCAATCCTCAATCCTCAATTATCAATTCTCAATCCTCAATCCTCAATTCTCTGTCCTCAAACCTCAATCCTCAACCCTCAGCCCTCGTCCTCAAACCTCAACCATCAATCCTCAATCCTCAATCTTCAATCCTCAATACTCAATCTTCAATCCACAATCCTCAATCTTCAATCCTCAATACTCAATCTTTAATCCTCAATCCTCAATCCTCAATACTCAATCCTCAATCCTCAGTCCTCAATCCTCAACCTTCAATCCTCAATACTCAATCTTCAATCCTCAATCCTCAATTCTTAATCCTCATTCTTCAATCCTCATTACCCAATCCACAATCCTCATTCCTCAATCCTCAATCCTCAATTCTCAACCCTCAATCCTCAACAATCATTCTTCAATCCTCAATCCTCAGTCTTCAAACCTCAATTCTGAATCCTCAATCCTGAATCCTCAATCTTCAGGCCTCAGTCCTCAGCAATCAGTTGACAATCCTCAATCCTCAATAGAATATCCTCAATTCACAGTTTTCAATACTCAATGCTCTATCTGCAATCTTCAAACCTCTATCCACAAACATCCATTCTCATCACTGAACCCTCAACACTCAGTCCTCAGTGTTCAATACTCAATCTTCAACCCACAACCCTCAATCGTCAATCTTCAATCCTCAATACCCAATCCTCAATCTTCAATGCTCAATCCTCAATCCTCAATCCTCAGTCCTCAATCCTCAATCCTCAGACCTCAAACATCAATCCTCAACCGTCAGTCCTCGTCCTCAATCCTCAACACTCAATCCTCAATCCTCAATCTTCAATCATCAATACTCAATATTCAATCCTCAATCTTCAAACCTCAATCCTCAATGCTCAATCTTCAATATTCAACACACAACCCTCAACCACCAATCCTCAATACTCAACCATCAATCCTCAATTCCTAATACTCAATAGTGTATCCTGAATTATCATGGTTCAATGCTCAATCCACAATATTCAATAATCAAATCTCAATCATCAAACATCAATTCTCAACACTCAATCCTCAATCCTCAGTCCTCAGTCCTCAAACCTCAATCCTCAACCCTCAGCCCTCATCGTCAACTCTCAATCCTCAATCCTCAATCCCCAATGTTCAATCCACAATTCCCAATCCTCAATCTTCAATCCTCAATCCTCAATCCTCAATCCTCAATTCTCAATCCTCAATCCTCAGTCCTCAGTCCTCAAACCTCAATCCTCAACCCTCAGCCCTCATCCTCAATCCTCAATCCTCAATCCTCAATCCTCAATCTTCGATCCTCAATACTCAATCTTCAATCCTCAATCCTCAATCCTCAGTCCTCAAACCTCAATTCTGAATCCTCAAACCTGAATCCTCAATCTTCAGCCCTCAGTCATCAACAATCAGGTTACAATCCTCAATCCTCAATGGAATATCCACAATTCACAGTTTCCAATACACAATACTCATTCTGCGACCTTCAAATCTCTATCCACAAACATCAATACTCACCACTCAACACTCAACACTCAGTCCTCAATGTTCAATCCTCAATCCTCAATTCTCAATTTTCAATCCTCAATACTCAATCTTTAATCCTCAATCCTCAATCTTCAATCCTCAGTCCTCAATCCTCAATCCTCAATCCTCAATCTTCAATCCTCAATACTCAATCTTCAATCCTTGATCCTCAATCCTAGATCCTCAATCCCCAATCCTCAATCCTCAATACCCAATCCTCAATCTTCAATCCACAATACTCAATCTTCAATCCTCAATCCTCAATCCTCAATACTCAATCCTCAATCCTCAGTCCTCAATCCTGAATCTTCTACCTCAATACTCAATCTTCAATCCTCAATCCTCAATCCTCAATACTCAATCCTCAATCCTCAGTTCTCAATCCTCAATCTTCAATCCTCAATCCTCAACCTACAATCATCAATATTCAATATTCAATCCTCAATCCTCAATCCTCGATTCTCAATCCTCAATCCTCAATGTTCAATCCTCAATACCCAATCCTCAATCTTCAATCCTCAATCCTCAATCCTCAATCCTCAATCCTCAACCCTCTATCTTCAATCCTAAATAATCAATCTCCAATACTAGATCCTCAATCGCCAATCCTCAATCCTCAATACCCAATCCTAAATCTTCAATCCTCAATCCTCAATTATCAATTCTCAATCCTCAATCCTCAATTCTCTGTCCACAAACCTCAATCCTCAACCCTCAGTCCTCGTCCTCAAACCTCAACCCTCAATCCTCAATCCTCAATCTTCAATCCTCAATCCTCAATCCTCAATTCTCAATCCTCATTCTTCAATCCTCATTACCCAATCCACAATCCTCATTCCTCAATCCTCAATACTCAATTCTCAACCCTCAATCCTCAATAATCATTCTTCAATAATCAATCCTCAGTCTTCAAACCTCAATTCTGAATCCTCAATCCTGAATCCTCAATCTTCAGGCCTCAGTCCTCAGCAATCAGTTGACAATCCTCAATCCTCTATAGAATATCCTTAATTCACAGTTTTCAATACTCAATACTCAATCTGCAATCTTCAAACCTCTATCCACAAACATCAATTCTCATCACTGAACCCTCAACACTCAGTCCTCAATGTTCAATACACAATCTTCAACCCACAATCCTCAATCGTCAATCTTCAATCCTCAATACTCAATCTTCAATCCTCTATCCTCAATCCTCAATCCTCAATCCTCATTCTTCAATCCTCAATACCCAATCCTCAATCTTCAATCCTCAAACCTCAATCCTCAATTCTCAATCCTCAATTCTCAGTCCTCAGTCCTCAAACCTCAACCCTCAACCCGCAGCCCTCATCGTCAATTCTCAATCCTCAATCCTCAATCCTCAATCTGCAATCCTCAATACTGAATCTTCAGTCCTCAATCCTCAATCCTCAATACTCAATCCTCAATCCTCAGTCCTCAATCCTCAATCTTCTACCTCAATACACAATCTTCAATCCTCAATCCTCAATCCTCAATACTCAATCCTCAATCCTCAGTCCTCAATCCTCAATCTTCAATCCTCAATCCTCAATCTACAATCATCAATATTCAATCTTCAATCCTCAATCCTCAATCCTCGATACTCAATCCTCAATCCTCAATGTTCAATCCTCAATACCCAATCCTCAATCTTCAATCCTCAATCCTCAATCCTCAATCCTCAATCCTCAATTCTCAATCCTCAATCCTCAGTCCTCAGTCCTCAAACCTCAATCCTCAACCCTCAGCCCTCATCGTCAATTCTCAATCCTCAATTCTCAATCCTCATTCTTCAATCCTCAATACTCAATCTTCAATCCACAATCCTCACTCTTCAATCCTCAATACTCAATCCTCAATTCTCAATCCTCAATCCTCAGTCCTCAGTCCTTAAACCTCAATCCTCAACCCTCAGCCCTCATCCTCAATCCTCAATCCTCAATCCTCAATCCTCAATCTTCAATCCTCAATCCTCAATCTTCAATCCTCAATACCCAATCCTCAATCTTCAATCCTCAATCCTCAATCCTCAATCCTCAATTCTCAATCCTCAATTCTCAGCCCTCAGTCCTCAAACCTCAACCCTCAACCCGCAGCCCTCATCGTCAATTCTCAATCCTCAATCCTCAATCCTCAATCTTCAATCCTCAATACTCAATCTTCAATCCACAATCCTCAATCTTCAATCCTCGATACTGAATCTTCAATCCTCAATCCTCAATCCTCAATACTCAATCCTCAATCCCCAGTCCTCAATCCTCAATACTCAATCTTCAATCCTCAATCCTCAGTCCTCAAACCTCAATTCTGAATCCTCAATCCTGAATCCTAAATCTTCAGCCCTCAGTCCTCAACAATCAGTTGCCAATCATCAATCCTCAATAGAATACCCTCAATTCACAGTCTTCAATACTCAATACTCAATCTGCAATCTTCGAATCGGCATATCTCTATCCACAAACGTCAATTCTCATCACTCAACCCTCAACACTCAGACCTCAATGTTAAATCCTCAATCCTCAATTCTCTATCTTCAATCCTCAATACTGAATCATCAACACTCAATCCTCAACCCTCAATCCTCAATCCTCAAACCTCAGTCCTCATCCTCAATTCTCAATTCTCAATCCTCAATCCTCAATCCTCAATCCTCAACCCTCTGTCTTCAATCCTAAATAATCAATCTCCAATACTAGATCCTCAATCCCCAATCCTCAATCCTCAATACCCAATCCTAAATCTTCAATCCTCAATCCTCAATTATCAATTCTCAATCCTCAATCCTCAATTCTCTGTCCTCAAACCTCAATCCCCAACCCTCAGTCCTCGTCCTCAAACCTCAACCCTCAATCCTCAATCCTCAATCTTCAATCCTCAATCCTCAATCCTCAATTCTCAATCCTCATTCTTCAATCCTCATTACCCAATCCACAATCCTCATTCCTCAATCCTCAATCCTCAATTCTCAACCCTCAATCCTCAATAATCATTCTTCAATCCTCAATCCTCAGTCTTCAAACCTCAATTCTGAATCCTCAATCCTGAATCCTCAATCTTCAGGCCTCAGTCCTCAGCAATCATTTGACAATCCTCAATCCTCAACAGAATATCCTCAATTCACAGTTTTCAATACTCAATACTCAATCTGCAATCTTCAAACCTCTATCCACAAACATCAATTCTCATCACTGAACCCTCATCCTCAATTCTCAATTCTCAATCCTCAATCCTCAATCCTCAACCCTCTATCTTCGATCCTAAATAATCAATCTCCAATACTAGATCCTCAATCCCCAATCCTCAATCCTCAATACCCAATCCTAAATCTTCAATCCTCAATCCTCAATTATCAGTTCTCAATCCTCAATCCTCAATTCTCTGTCCTCAAACCTCAATCCTCAACCCTCAGTCCTCGTCCTCAAACCTCAACCCTCAATCCTCAATCCTCAATCTTCAATCCTCAATCGTCAATCCTCAATCCTCAATCCTCATTCTTCAATCCTCATTACCCAATCCACAATCCTCATTCCTCAATCCTCAATCCTCAATTCTCAACCCTCAATCCTCAGTAATCATTCTTCAATCCTCAATCCTCAGTCTTCAAACCTCAATTCTGAATCCTCAATCCTGAATCCTCAATCTTCAGGCCTCAGTCCTCAGCAATCAGTTGACAATCCTCAATCCTCTATAGAATTTCCTCAATTCACAGTTTTCAATACTCAATACTCAATCTGCAATCTTCAAACCTCTATCCACAAACATCAATTCTCATCACTGAACCCTCAACACTCAGTCCTCAATGTTCAATACACAATCTTCAACCCACAATCCTCAATCGTCAATCTTCAATCCTCAATACTCAATCTTCAATCCTCTACCCTCAATCCTCAATCCTCAATCCTCATTCTTCAATCCTCAATACCCAATCCTCAATCTTCAATCCTCAATCCTCAATCCTCAATTCTCAATCCTCAATCCTCAGTCCTCAGTCCTTAAACCTCAATCCTCAACCCTCAGCCCTCATCCTCAATCCTCAATCCTCAATCCTCAATCCTCAATCTTCAATCCTCAATACTCAATCTTCAATCCTCAATCCTCAATCCTCAGTCCTCAAACCTCAATTCTGAATCCTCAACCCTGAATCCTCAATCTTCAGCCCTCAGTCCACAATCCTCAATATTCAATCCTCAATACTCAATCTTCAATCCTCGATCCTCAATCCTAAATCCTCAGTCCTCATTCTTCAATCCTCAATACCCAATCCTCAATCTTCAATCCTCAATCCTCAATCCTCGATTCTCAATCCTCAATCCTCAATCTTCTGACCTCAAACATCAATAATCAACCCTCAGTCCTCGTCCTCAATCCACAACCCTCAGTCCTCAATCCTCAATCTTCAATCATCAATATTCAATCTTCAATCCTCAACCCACAATCCTCGATCCTCAATCCTCAATCCTCAATGTTCAATCCTCAATACCCAATCCTCAATCTTCAATCCTCAATCCTCAATCATCAATCCTCGATTCTCAATCCTCAATCCTCAGTCCTCAGTCCTCAAACCTCAACCCTCAACCCGCAGCCCTCATCGTCAATTCTCAATCCTCAACCCTCAACCCGCAGCCCTCATCGTCAATTCTCAATCCTCAATCCTCAAACCTCAATCTTCAATCCTCAATACGCAATCTTCAATCCACAATCCTCAGTCTTCAATCCTCAATACTCAATCTTGAATCCCCAATACTCAATCCTCAATACTCAATCCTCAATCCTCAGTCCTCAATCCTCAATCTTCTACCTCGATACTCAATCTTCAATCCTCAATCCTCAATCCTCAGTACTCAATCCTCAATCCTCAGTCCTCAGTCCTCAAACCTCAATCCTCAACCCTCAGCCCTCATCGTCAATTCTCAATCCTCAATTCTCAATCCTCAATCTTCAATCCTCAATACTCAATCTTCAATCCACAATCCTCAATCTTCAATCCTCAATACTCAATCTTCAATCCTCAATCCTCAATCCTCAATACTCAATCCTCAATCCTCAGTCCTCAATCCTCAATATTCAATCCTCAGTCCTCAATTTACAATCATCAATATTCAATCTTCAATCCTCAATCCTCAATCCTCAATCCTCGATACTCAATCCTCAATCCTCAATGTTCAATCCTCAATACCCAATCCTCAATCTTCAATCCTCAATCCTCAATCCTCAATCCTCAATTCTCAATCCTCAATCCTCAGTCCTCAGTCCTCAAACCTCAATCCTCAACCCTCAGCCCTCATCGTCAATTCTCAATCCTCAATTCTCAATCCTCAATCTTCAATCCTCAATACTCAATCTTCAATCCACAATCCTCAATCTTCAATCCCCAATACTCAATCTTCAATCCTCAATCCTCAATCCTCAATACTCAATCCTCAATCCTCAGTCCTCAATCCTCAATCTTCAATCCTCAATACTCAATCTTCAATCCTCAATCCTCAATCCTCAATCCTCAATCCCCAATCCTCAATCCTCAATACTCAATCTTCAATCCTCAATCCTCAGTCCTCAAACCTCAATTCTGAATCCTCAATCCTGAATCCTAAATCTTCAGCCCTCAGTCCTCAACAATCAGTTGCCAATCATCAATCCTCAATAGAATATCCTCAATTCACAGTCTTCAATACTCAATACTGAATCTGCAATCTTCCAATCTGCATATCTCTATCCACAATCGTCAATTCTCATCACTCAACCCTCAACACTCAGACCTCAATGTTGAATCCTCAATCCTCAATTCTCTATCTTCAATCCTCAATACTGAATCTTCAATACTCAATCCTCAATCCTCAATCCTCAATCCTCAAACCTCAGTCCTCATCCTCAATTCTCAATTCTCAATCCTCAATCCTCAATCCTCAACCCTCTATCTTCAATCCTAAATAATCAATCTCCAATACTAGATCCTCAATCCCCAATCCTCAATCCTCAATACCCAATCCTAAATCTTCAATCCTCAAACCTCATTCTTCAATCCTCAATACCCAATCCTCAATCTTCAATCCTCAATCCTCAATTGTCAATCCTCAATCCTCAATAATCAACCTTCAATCCTCAATCCTCAGTCCTCAAACCTCAATTCTGAATCCTCAATCCTGAATCCTCAATGTTCAGCCCTCAGACCTCAACAATCAGTTGACAATCCTCAATCCTCAATAGAATATCCTCAATTCACAGTCTTCAATACTCATTACTCAATCTGCAATCTTCAAACCTCTATCCACAAACATCAATTCTCATCACTGAACCCTCAACACTCAGTCCTCGATGTTCAATACTCAATCTTCAATCCACAAACCTCAAGCGTCAATCTTCAATCCTCAATACTCAATCTTCAATCCTCAATCCACAATCCTCAATCCTCAATCCTCATTCTTCAATCCTCAATACCAAATCCTCAATCTTCAATCCTCAATCCTCAATCCTCAATTCTCAATCCTCAATCCTCAGTCCTCAGTCATTAAACCTCAAACCTCAAACCTCAGCCCTCATCCTCAATCCTCAATACTCAATCCTCAATCCTCAACCCTCAATCCTCAACACTCAATCTTCAATACTCAATCCTCAATCCTCAACCCTCAATCCTCAGTCATCAATCCTCAACCGTCAATACTCAATCCTCAATCCTGAATCCTCAACCCTCAATCCTCAATCCCCAATTCTCAATCCTCAATCTTTAATCCTCAGACCTCAATCCTCAATCCTCAATTCTCAATCCTCAATCCTCAGTCCTCAGTCCTCAAACCTCAACCCTCAACCCGCAGCCCTCATCGTCAATTCTAAATCCTCAATCCTCAATCCTCAATCTTCAATCTTCAATCCTCAATACTCAATCTTCAATCCACAATCCTCAATCTTCAATCCTCAATACTCAATCTTCAGTCCTCAATCTTCAATCCTCAATACGCAATCTTCAATCCACAATCCTCAGTCTTCAATCCTCAATACTCAATCTTGAATCCCCAATACTCAATCCTCAATACTCAATCCTCAATCCTCAGTCCTCAATCCTCAATCTTCTACCTCGATACTCAATCTTCAATCCTCAATCCTCAATCCTCAGTCCTCAATTTACAATCATCAATATTCAATCTTCAATCCTCAATCCTCAATCCTCGATACTCAATCCTCAATCCTCAATGTTCAATCCTCAATACCCAATCCTCAATCTTCAATCCTCAATCCTCAATCCTCAATCCTCAATTCTCAATCCTCAATCCTCAGTCCTCAGTCCTCAATCCTCAATCCTCAGTCCTCAGTCCTCAAACCTCAATCCTCAACCCTCAGCCCTCATCGTCAATTCTCAATCCTCAATTCTCAATCCTCAATCTTCAATCCTCAATACTCAATCTTCAATCCACAATCCTCAATCTTCAATCCCCAATACTCAATCTTCAATCCTCAATCCTCAATCCTCAATACTCAATCCTCAATCCTCAGTCCTCAATCCTCAATCTTCAATCCTCAATACTCAATCTTCAATCCTCAATCCTCAATCCTCAATCCTCAATCCCCAATCCTCAATCCTCAATACTCAATCTTCAATCCTCAATCCTCAGTCCTCAAACCTCAATTCTGAATCCTCAATCCTGAATCCTAAATCTTCAGCCCTCAGTCCTCAACAATCAGTTGCCAATCATCAATCCTCAATAGAATATCCTCAATTCACAGTCTTCAATACTCAATACTGAATCTGCAATCTTCCAATCTGCATATCTCTATCCACAATCGTCAATTCTCATCACTCAACCCTCAACACTCAGACCTCAATGTTGAATCCTCAATCCTCAATTCTCTATCTTCAATCCTCAATACTGAATCTTCAATACTCAATCCTCAATCCTCAATCCTCAATCCTCAAACCTCAGTCCTCATCCTCAATTCTCAATTCTCAATCCTCAATCCTCAATCCTCAACCCTCTATCTTCAATCCTAAATAATCAATCTCCAATACTAGATCCTCAATCCCCAATCCTCAATCCTCAATACCCAATCCTAAATCTTCAATCCTCAATCCTCATTCTTCAATCCTCAATACCCAATCCTCAATCTTCAATCCTCAATCCTCAATCCTCAATTCTCAATCCTCAATCCTCAATAATCAACCTTCAATCCTCAATCCTCAGTCCTCAAACCTCAATTCTGAATCCTCAATCCTGAATCCTCAATGTTCAGCCCTCAGACCTCAACAATCAGTTGACAATCCTCAATCCTCAATAGAATATCCTCAATTCACAGTTTTCAATACTCATTACTCAATCTGCAATCTTCAAACCTCTATCCACAAACATCAATTCTCATCACTGAACCCTCAACACTCAGTCCTCGATGTTCAATACTCAATCTTCAATCCACAAACCTCAAGCGTCAATCTTCAATCCTCAATACTCAATCTTCAATCCTCTATCCTCAATCCTCAATCCTCAATCCTCATTCTTCAATCCTCAATACCCAATCCACAATCTTCAATCCTCAATCCTCAGTCCTCAATTCTCAATCCTCAATCCTCAGTCCTCAGTCCTTAAACCTAAATCCTCAACACTCAGCCCTCATCCTCAATCCTCAATCCTCAATCCTCAATCCTCAATCCTCAATCTTCAATCCTCAATACTCAATCTTCAATCCTCAGTCCTCAATCCTCAGTCCTCAAACCTCAATTCTGAATCCTCAACCCTGAATCCTCAATCTTCAGCCCTCAGTACTCAATCCTCAATATTCAATCCTCAATACTCAATCTTCAATCCTCGATCCTCAATCCTAAATCCTCAGTCCTCATTCTTCAATCCTCAATACCCAATCCTCAATCTTCAATCCTCAATCCTCAATCCTCGATTCTCAATCCTCAATCCTCAATCTTCTGACCTCAAACATCAATAATCAACCCTCAGTCCTCGTCCTCAATCCACAACCCTCAGTCCTCAATCCTCAATCTTCAATCATCAATATTCAATCTTCAATCCTCAACCCACAATCCACGATCCTCAATTCTCAATCCTCAATGTTCAATCCTCAATACCCAATCCTCAATCTTCAATCCTCAATTCTCAATCCTCAATCCTCAATTCTCAATCCTCAATTCTCAGTCCTCAGTCCTCAAACCTCAACCCTCAACCCGCAGCCCTTATCGTCAATTCTCAATCCTCAGTCCTCAATCCTCAGTCTTCTACCTCAATACTCAACCTTCAATCCTCAATCCTCAATCCTCAGTACTCAATCCTCAATCCTCAGTCCTCAATCCTCAATCTTCAATCCTCAATCCTCAACCTACGATCATCAATATTCAATCTTCAATCCTCAATCCTCAATCCTCGATACTCAATACTCAATCCTCAATGTTCAATCCTCAATACCCAATCCTCAATCTTCAATCCTCAACCCTCAATCCTCAATCCTCAATCCTCAATTCTCAATCCTCAATCCTCAGTCCTCAGTCCTCAAACCTCAATCCTCAACCCTCAGCCCTCATCGTCAATTCTCAATCCTCAATTCTCTATCCTCATTCTTCAATCCTCAATGCTCAATCTTCAATCCACAATCCTCAATCTTCAATCCTCAATACCCAATCCTAAATCTTCAATCCTCAATCCTCAATTATCAATTCTCAATCCTCAATCCTCAATCCTCAATCCTCAGTCCTCAAACCTCAATTCTGAATCCTCAACCCTGAATCCTCAATCTTCAGCCCTCAGTCCTCAATCCTCAATATTCAATCCTCAATACTCAATCTTCAATCCTCGATCCTCAATCCTAAATCCTCAGTCCTCATCCTTCAATCCTCAATACCCAATCCTCAATCTTCAATCCTCAATCCTCAATCCTCGATTCTCAATCCTCAATCCTCAATCTTCTGACCTCAAACATCAATAATCAACCCTCAGTCCTCGTCCTCAATCCACAACCCTCAGTCCTCAATCCTCAATCTTCAATCATCAATATTCAATCTTCAATCCTCAACCCACAATCCTCGATCCTCAATCCTCAATGTTCAATCCTCAATACCCAATCCTCAATCTTCAATCCTCAATCCTCAATCCTCAATTCTCAATCCTCAATTCTCAGTCCTCAGTCCTCAAACTTCAACCCTCAACCCGCAGCCCTCATCGTCAATTCTCAATCCTCAATCCTCAATCCTCAATCTTCAATCCTCAATACTCAATCTTCAATCCACAATCCTCAATCTTCAATCCTCAATACTGAATCTTCAATCCTCAATCCTCAATCCTCAATACTCAATCCTCAATCCTCAGTCCTCAATCCTCAATCTTCTACCTCAATACTCAATCTTCAATCCTCAATCCTCAATCCTCAATACTCAATCCTCAATCCTCAGTCCTCAATCCTCAATCTTCAATCCTCAATCCTCAATCTACAATCATCAATATTCAATCTTCAATCCTCAATCCTCAATCCTCGATACTCAATCCTCAATCCTCAATGTTCAATCCTCAATGCCCAATCCTCAATCTTCAATCCTCAATCCTCAATCCTCAATCCTCAATCCTCAATTCTCAATCCTCAATCCTCAGTCCTCAGTCCTCAAACCTCAATCCTCAACCCTCAGCCCTCATCGTCAATTCTCAATCCTCAATTCACAATCCTCATTCTTCAATCCTCAATACTCAATCTTCAATCCACAATCCTCAATCTTCTATCCTCAATACTCAATCTTCAACCCTCAATCCTCAATCCTCAATACTCAATCCTCAACCCTCAGTCCTCAATCCTCACCCTTCAATCCTCAATACTCAATCTTCAATCCTCAATCCTCAATCCTCAATCCTCAATCCTCAGTCCTCAATCCTCAATACTCAATCTTCAATCCTCAATCCTCAGTCCTCAAACCTCAATTCTGAATCCTCAATCCTGAATCCTAAATCTTCAGCCCTCAGTCCTCAACAATCAGTTGCCAATCATCAATCCTCAATAGAATACCCTCAATTCACAGTCTCCAATACTCAGTACTCAATCTGCAATCTTCGAATCGGCATACCTCTATCCACAAACGTCAATTCTCATCACTCAACCCTCAACACTCAGACCTCAATGTTAAATCCTCAATCCTCAATTCTCTATCTTCAATCCTCAATACTGAATCTTCAACACTCAATCCTCAATCCTCAATCCTCAATCCTCAAACCTCAGTCCTCATCCTCAATTCTCAGTTCTCAATCCTCAATCCTCAATCCTCAACCCTCTATCTTCAATCCTAAATAATCAATCTCCAATACTAGATCCTCAATCCCCAATCCTCAATCCTCAATACCCAATCCTAAATCTTCAATCCTCAATCATCAATTAACAATTCTCAATCCTCAATCCTCAATTCTCTGTCCTCAAACCTCAATCCTCAACCCTCAGCCCTCGTCCTCAAACCTCAACCCTCAATCCTCAATCCTCAATCTTCAATCCTCAATACTCAATCTTCAATCCACAATCCTCAATCTTCAATCCTCAATACTCAATCTTTAATCCTCAATCCTCAATCCTCAATACTCAATCCTCAATCCTCAGTCCTCAATCCTCAATCTTCAATCCTCAATACTCAATCTTCAATCCTCAATCCTCAATCCTCAATTCTCAATACTCATTCTTCAATCCTCATTACCCAATCCAAAATCCTCATTCCTCAATCCTCAATCCTCAATTCTCAACCCGCAATCCTCCATAATCATTCTTCAATCCTCAATCCTCAGTCTTCAAACCTCAATTCTGAATCCTCAATCCTGAATCCTCAATCTTCAGGCCTCAGTCCTCAGCAATCAGTTGACAATCCTCAATCCTCAATAGAATATCATCAATTCACAGTTTTCAATACTCAATACTCAATCTGCAATCTTCAAACCTCTATCCACAAACATCCATTCTCATCACTGAACCCTCAACACTCAGTCCTCAATGTTCAATACTCAATCTTCAACCCACAATCCTCAATCGTCAATCTTCAATCCTCAATACTCAATTTTCAATCCTCTATCCTCAATCCTCAATCCTCAATCGTCATTCTTCAATCCTCAATACCCAATCCTCAATCTTCAATCCTCAATCCTCAATCCTCAATTCTCAATCCTCAATCCTCAGTCCTCAGTCCTTAAACCTCAATCCTCAACCCTCAGCCCTCATCCTCAATCCTCAATCCTCAATCCTCAATCCTCAATCTTCGATCCTCAATACTCAATCTTCAATCCTCAATCCTCAATCCTCAATCTTCAATCATCAATATTCAATCTTCAATCCTCAACCCACAATCCTCGATCCTCAATCCTCAATCCTCAATGTTCAATCCACAATACCCAATCCTCAATCTTCAATCCTCAATCCTCAATCCTCAATCCTCAATTCTCAATCCTCAATTCTCAGTCCTCAGTCCTCAAACCTCAACCCTCAACCCGCAGCCCTCATCGTCAATTCTCAATCCTCAATCCTCAATCCTCAATCTTCAATCCTCAATACTCAATCTTCAATCCACAATCCTCAATCTTCAATCCTCAATACTGAATCTTCAATCCTCAATCCTCAATCCTCAATACTCAATCCTCAATCCTCAGTCCTCAATCCTCAATCTTCTACCTCAATACTCAATCTTCAATCCTCGATCCTCAATCCTCAATACTCAATCCTCAATCCTCAGTCCTCAACCCTCAATCTTCAATCCTCAATCCTCAATCTACAATCATCAATATTCAATCTTCAATCCTCAATCCTCAATCCTCGATACTCAATCCTCAATCCTCAATGTTCAATCCTCAATACCCAATCCTCAATCTTCAATCCTCAATCCTCAATCCTCAATCCTCAATCCTCAATCCTCAATTCTCAACCCTCAATACTCAATAATCATTCTTCAATCCTCAATCCTCAGTCTTCAAACCTCAATTCTGAATCCTCAATCCTGAATCCTCAATCTTCAGGCCTCAGTCCTCAGCTATCAGTTGACAATCCTCAATCCTCAATAGAATATCCTCAATTCACAGTTTTCAATACTCAATACTCAATCTGCAATCTTCAAACCTCTATCCACAAACATCCGTTCTCATCACTGAACCCTCAACACTCAGTCCTCAGTGTTCAATACTCAATCTTCAACCCACAATCCTCAATCGTCAATCGTCAATCCTCAATACTCAATCTTCAATCCTCTATCCTCAATCCTCAATCCTCAATCGTCATTCTTCAATCCTCAATACCCAATCCTCAATCTTCAATCCTCAATCCTCAATCCTCAATTCTCAATCCTCAATCCTCAGTCCTCAGTCCTTAAACCTCAATCCTCAACCCTCAGCCCTCATCCTCAATCCTCAATCCTCAATCCTCAATCCTCAATCCTCAATCTTCAATCCTCAATACTCAACCCTCAGCCCTCATCCTCAATCCTCAGTCCTCAAACCTCAATTCTGAATCCTCAACCCTGAATCCTCAATCTTCAGCCCTCAGTCCTCAACAATCAGGTTACAATCCTCAATCCTCAATAGAATATCCTCAATTCACAGTTTTCAATACACAATACTCATTCTGCAATCTTCAAATCTCTATCCACAAACATCAATTCTCACCAGTCAACCCTCAACACTCAGTCCTCAATGTTCAATCCTCAATCCTCAATTCTCAATCTTCAATCCTCAATGCTCAATCTTTAATCCTCAATCCTCAATCCTCAATCTTCAATCCTCAGTCCTCAATACTCAATCCTCAATCCTCAATCCTCAGTCCTCAGTCCTTAAACCTCAATCCTCAACCCTCAGCCCTCATCCTCTATCCTCAATCCTCAATCCTCAATCCTCAATCTTCAATCCTCAATACTCAATCTTCAATCCTCAATCCTCAATCCTCAGTCCTCAAACCTCAATTCTGAATCCTCAACCCTGAATCCTCAATCTTCAGCCCTCAGTCCTCAACAATCAGGTTACAAACCTCAATCCTCAATGGAATATCCTCAATTCACAGTTTCCAATACACAATACTCATTCTGCGACCTTCAAATCTCTATTCACAAACATCAATACTCACCACTCAACACTCAACACTCAGTCCTCAATGTTCAATCCTCAATCCTCAATTCTCAATCTTCAATCCTCAATACTCAATCTTTAATCCTCAATCCTCAATCTTCAATCCTCAGTCCTCAATCCTCAATCCTCAATCCTCAATCTTCAATCCTCAATACTCAATCTTCAATCCTCGATCCTCAATCCCAGATCCTCAATCCCCAATCCTCAATCCTCAATACCCAATCCTCAACCTTCAATCCTCAATACTCAATCTTCAATCCTCAATCCTCAATCCTCAATACTCAATCCTCAATCCTCAGTCCTCAATCCTCAATCTTCTACCTCAATACTCAATCTTCAATCCTCAATCCTCAATCCTCAATACTCAATCCTCAATCCTCAGTTCTCAATCCTCAATCTTCAATCCTCAATCCTCAATCTACAATCATCAATATTCAATCTTCAATCCTCAATCCTCAATCCTCGATACTCAATCCTCAATCCTCAATGTTCAATCCTCAATACCCAATCCTAAATCTTCAATCCTCAATACTCAATTATCAATTCTCAATCCTCAATCCTCAATTCTCTGACCTCAAACCTCAATCCTCAACCCTCAGTCCTCAATCGTCAATCTTCTACCTCAATACTCAATCTTCAATCCTCAATCCTCAACCCTCAATACTCAATCCACAATATCCTATCCCCAATCCTCAATCCTCAATATTCAATTCTCGATCCTCAATCCTCAATCCTCAATTCTCAACCCTCAATCCTCAATAATCATTCTTCAATCCTCAATCCTCAGTCTTCAAACCTCAATTCTGAATCCTCAATCCTGAATCCTCAATCTTCAGGCCTCAGTCCTCAGCAATCAGTTGACAATCCTCAATCCTCAATAGAATATCCTCAATTCACAGTTTTCATTACTCAATACTCAATCTGCAATCTTCAAACCTCTATCCACAAACATCAATTCTCATCACTGAACCCTCAACACTCAGTCCTCAATGTTCAATACACAATCTTCAACCCACAATCCTCAATCGTCAATCTTCAATCCTCAATACTCAACCTTCAATCCTCTATCCTCAATCCTCAATCCTCAATCCTCATTCTTCAATCCTCAATACCCAATCCACAATCTTCGATTCTCAATCCTCAATCCTCAATTCTCAATCCTCAATCCTCAGTCCTCAGTCCTTAAACCTCAATCCTCAACCCTCAGCCCTCATCCTCAATCCTCAATCCTCAATCCTCAATCCTCAATCCTCAATCTTCAATCCTGAATACTCAATCTTCAATCCTCAATCCTCAATCCTCAGTCCTCAAACCTCAATTCTGAATCCTCAACCCTGAATCCTCAATCTTCAGCCCTCAGTCCTCAATCCTCACTCTTCAATCCTCAATACTCAATCTTCAATCCTCAATCCTCAATCCTCAATCCTCAATCCTCAATCCTCAAACCTCAATACTCAATCTTCAATCCTCAATCCTCAGTCCTCAAACCTCAATTCTGAATCCTCAATCCTGAATCCCAAATCTTCAGCCCTCAGTCCTCAACAATCAGTTGGCTATCGTCAATCCTCAACAGAATATCCTCAATTCACAGTCTTCAATACTCAACACTCAATCTGCAATCTTCGAATCTGCATATCTCTATCCACAAACGTCAATTCTCATCTCTCAACCCTCAACACTCAGACCTCAATGTTAAGTCCTCAATCCTCAATTCTCTCTCTTGAATCCTCAATACTGAATCTTCAACACTCAATCCTCAATCCTCAATCCTCAATCCTCAAACCTCAGTCCTCATCCTCAATTCTCAATTCTCAATCCTCAATCCTCAATCCTCAACCCTCTATCTTCAATCCTAGATAATCAATCTCCAATACTAGATCCTCAATCCCCAATCCTCAATCCTCAATACCCAATCCTAAATCTTCAATCCTCAATCCTCAATTATCAATTCTCAATCCTCAATCCTCAATTCTCTGTCCTCAAACCTCAATCCTCAACCCTCAGCCCTCGTCCTCAAACCTCAACCCTCAATCCTCAATCCTCAATCTTCAATCCTCAATACTCAATCCTCAATCCTCAGTCCTCAATCCTCAATCTTCAATCCTCAATACTCAATCTTCAATCCTCGATCCTCAATCCTAAATCCTCAGTCCTCATTCTTCAATCCTTAATACCCAATCCTCAATCTTGAATCCTCAATCCTCAATCCTCGATTCTCAATCCTCAATCCTCAATCTTCTGACCTCAAACATCAATAATCAACCCTCAGTCCTCGTCCTCAATCCACAACCCTCAGTCCACAATCCTCAATCTTCAATCATCAATATTCAATCTTCAATCCTCAACCCACAATCCTCGATCCTCAATCCTCAATCCTCAATGTTCAATCCTCAATACCCAATCCTCAATCCTCAGTCCTCAAACCTCAATTCTGAATCCTCAACCCTAAATCCTCAATCTTCAGCCCTCAGTCCTCAATCCTCACTCTTCAATCCTCAATACTCAATCCTCAGTCCTCAAACCTCAATTCTGAATCCTCAACCCTGAATCCTCAATCTTCAGCCCTCAGTCCTCAACAATCAGGTTACAAACCTCAATCCTCAATGGAATATCCTCAATTCACAGTTTCCAATACACAATACTCATTCTGCGACCTTCAAATCTCTATTCACAAACATCAATACTCACCACTCAACACTCAACACTCAGTCCTCAATGTTCAATCCTCAATCCTCAATTCTCAATTTTCAATCCTCAATACTCAATCTTTAATCCTCAATCCGCAATCTTCAATCCTCAGTCCTCAATCCTCAATCCTCAATCCTCAATCTTCAATCCTCAATACTCAATCTTCAATCCTCGATCCTCAATCCTAGATCCTCAATCCCCAATCCTCAATCCTCAATACCCAATCCTCAATCTTCAATCCTCAATACTCAATCTTCAATCCTCAATCCTCAATCCTCAATACTCAATCCTCAATCCTCAGTCCTCAATCCTCAATCTTCTACCTCAATACTCAATCTTCAATCCTCAATCCTCAATCCTCAATACTCAATCCTCAATCCTCAGTTCTCAATCCTCAATCTTCAATCCTCAATCCTCAATCTTCAATCATCAATATTCAATCTTCAATCCTCAACCCACAATCCTCGATCCTCAATCCTCAGTCCTCAATGTTCAATCCTCAATACCCAATCCTCAATCTTCAATCCTCAATCCTCAATCCTCAATCCTCAATTCTCATTCCTCAATTCTCAGTCCTCAGTCCTCAAACCTCAACCCTCAACCCGCAGCCCTCATCGTCAATTCTCAATCCTCAATCCTCAATCCTCAATCTTCAATCCTCAATACTCAGTCTTCAATCCACAATCCTCAATCTTCAATCCTCAATACTGAATCTTCAATCCTCAATCCTCAATCCTCAATACTCAATCCTCAATCCTCAGTCCTCAATCCTCAATCTTCTACCTCAATACTCAATCTTCAATCCTCGATCCTCAATCCTCAATACTCAATCCTCAATCCTCAGTCCTCAACCCTCAATCTTCAATCCTCAATCCTCAATCTACAATCATCAATATTCAATCTTCAATCCTCAATCCTCAATCCTCGATACTCAATCCTCAATCCTCAATGTTCAATCCTCAATACCCAATCCTCAATCTTCAATCCTCAATCCTCAATCCTCAATCCTCAATCCTCAATCCTCAATTCTCAACCCTCAATCCTCAATAATCATTCTTCAATCCTCAATCCTCAGTCTTCAAACCTCAATTCTGAATCCTCAATCCTGAATCCTCAATCTTCAGGCCTCAGTCCTCAGCTATCAGTTGACAATCCTCAATCCTCAATAGAATATCCTCAATTCACAGTTTTCAATACTCAATACTCAATCTGCAATCTTGAAACCTCTATCCACAAACATCCGTTCTCATCACTGAACCCTCAACACTCAGTCCTCAGTGTTCAATACTCAATCTTCAACCCACAATCCTCAATCGTCAATCGTCAATCCTCAATACTCAATCTTCAATCCTCTATCCTCAATCCTCAATCCTCAATCGTCATTCTTCAATCCTCAATACCCAATCCTCAATCTTCAATCCTCAATCCTCAATCCTCAATTCTCAATCCTCAATCCTCAGTCCTCAGTCCTTAAACCTCAATCCTCAACCCTCAGCCCTCATCCTCAATCCTCAATCCTCAATCCTCAATCCTCAATCCTCAATCCTCAATCTTCAATCCTCAATACTCAATCTTCAATCCTCAATCATCAATCCTCAGTCCTCAAACCTCAATTCTGAATCCTCAACCCTGAATCCTCAATCTTCAGCCCTCAGTCCTCAACAATCAGGTTACAATCCTCAATCCTCAATAGAATATCCTCAATTCACAGTTTTCAATACACAATACTCATTCTGCAATCTTCAAATCTCTATCCACAAACATCAATTCTCACCAGTCAACCCTCAACACTCAGTCCTCAATGTTCAATCCTCAATCCTCAATTCTCAATCTTCAATCCTCAATGCTCAATCTTTAATCCTCAATCCTCAATCCTCAATCTTCAATCCTCAGTCCTCAATACTCAATCCTCAATCCTCAATCCTCAGTCCTCAGTCCTTAAACCTCAATCCTCAACCCTCAGCCCGCATCCTCAATCCTCAATCCTCAATCCTCAATCCTCAATCCTCAATTCTCAATACTCAATCCTCAATCCTCAGTCCTCAATCCTCAATCTTCTACCTCAATACTCAATCTTCAATCCTCAATCCTCAATCCTCAATACTCAATCCTCAATCCTCAGTTCTCAATCCTCAATCTTCAATCCTCAATCCTCAATCTACAATCATCAATATTCAATCTTCAATCCTCAATCCTCAATCCTCGATACTCAATCCTCAATCCTCAATGTTCAATCCTCAATACCCAATCCTAAATCTTCAATCCTCAATACTCAATTATCAATTCTCAATCCTCAATCATCAATTCTCTGTCCTCAAACCTCAATCCTCAACCCTCAGTCCTCAATCCTCAATCTTCTACCTCAATACTCAATCTTCAATCCTCAATCCTCAACCCTCAATACTCAATCCACAATATCCTATCCCCAATCCTCAATCCTCAATATTCAATTCTCGATCCTCAACCCTCAATCCTCAATTCTCAACCCTCAATCCTCAATAATCATTCTTCAATCCTCAATCCTCAGTCTTCAAACCTCAATTCTGAATCCTCAATCCTGAATCCTCAATCTTCAGGCCTCAGTCCTCAGCAATCAGTTGACAATCCTCAATCCTCAATAGAATATCCTCAATTCACAGTTTTCATTACTCAATACTCAATCTGCAATCTTCAAACCTCTATCCACAAACATCAATTCTCATCACTGAACCCTCAACACTCAGTCCTCAATGTTCAATACACAATCTTCAACGCACAATCCTCAATCGTCAATCTTCAATCCTCAATACTCAACCTTCAATCCTCTATCCTCAATCCTCAATCCTCAATCCTCATTCTTCAATCCTCAATACCCAATCCACAATCTTCGATTCTCAATCCTCAATCCTCAATTCTCAATCCTCAATCCTCAGTCCTCAGTCCTTAAACCTCAATCCTCAACCCTCAGCCCTCATCCTCAATCCTCAATCCTCAATCCTCAATCCTCAATCCTCAATCTTCAATCCTCAATACTCAATCTTCAATCCTCAATCCTCAATCCTCAGTCCTCAAACCTCAATTCTGAATCCCCAACCCTGAATCCTCAATCTTCAGCCCTCAGTCCTCAATCCTCACTCTTCAATCCTCAATACTCAATCTTCAATCCTCAATCCTCAATCCTCAATCCTCAATCCTCAATCCTCAAACCTCAATACTCAATCTTCAATCCTCAATCCTCAGTCCTCAAACCTCAATTCTGAATCCTCAATCCTGAATCCCAAATCTTCAGCCCTCAGTCCTCAACAATCAGTTGGCTATCATCAATCCTCAACAGAATATCCTCAATTCACAGTCTTCAATACTCAACACTCAATCTGCAATCTTCGAATCTGCATATCTCTATCCACAAACGTCAATTCTCATCTCTCAACCCTCAACACTCAGACCTCAATGTTAAATCCTCAATCCTCAATTCTCTCTCTTGAATCCTCAATACTGAATCTTCAACACTCAATCCTCAATCCTCAAACCTCAATCCTCAAACCTCAGTCCTCATCCTCAATTCTCAATTCTCAATCCTCAATCCTCAATCCTCAATCCTCAATCTTCTACCTCAATACTCAATCTTCAATCCTCAATCCTCAATCCTCAATACTCAATCCTCAATCCTCAGTCCTCAATCCTCAATCTTCAATCCTCAATCCTCAATCTACAATCATCAATATTCAATCTTCAATCCTCAATCCTCAATCCTCGATACTCAATCCTCAATCCTCAATGTTCAATCCTCAATACCCAATCCTCAATCTTCAATCCTCAATCCTCAATCCTCAATCCTCAATCCTCAATTCTCAATCCTCAATCCTCAGTCCTCAGTCCTCAAACCTCAATCCTCAACCTTCAGCCCTCATCGTCAATTCTCAATCCTCAATTCACAATCCTCATTCTTCAATCCTCAATACTCAATCTTCAATCCACAATCCTCAATCTTCAATCCTCAATACTCAATCTTCAATCCTCAATCCTCAATCCTCAATACTCAATCCTCAATCCTCAGTCCTCAATCCTCACTCTTCAATCCTCAATACTCAATCTTCAATCCTCAATCCTCAATCCTCAATCCTCAATCCTCAGTCCTCAATCCTCAATACTCAATCTTCAATCCTCAATCCTCAGTCCTCAAACCTCAATTCTGAATCCTCAATCCTGAATCCTAAATCTTCAGCCCTCAGTCCTCAACAATCAGTTGCCAATCATCAATCCTCAATAGAATACCCTCAACTCACAGTCTTCAATACTCAATACTCAATCTGCAATCTTCGAATCTGCATATCTCTATCCACAAACGTCAATTCTCATCACTCAACCCTCAACACTCAGACCTCAATGTTAAATCCTCAATCCTCAATTCTCTATCTTCAATCCTCAATACTGAATCTTCAACACTCAATCCTCATTCCTCAATCCTCAATCCTCAAACCTCAGTCCTCATTCTCAATTCTCAATTCTCAAACCTCAATCCTCAATCCTCAACCCTCTATCTTGAATCCTAAATAATCAATCTCCAATACTAGATCCTCAATCCCCAATCCTCAATCCTCAATACCCAATCCTAAATCTTCAATCCTCAATCCTCAATTATCAATTCTCAATCCTCAATCCTCAATTCTCTGTCCTCAAACCTCAATCCTCAACCCTCAGCCCTCGTCCTCAAACCTCAACCCTCAATCCTCAATCCTCAATCTTCAATCCTCAATACTCAATCTTCAATCCACAATCCTCAATCTTCAATCCTCAATACTCAATGTTTAATCCTCAATCCTCAATCCTCAATACTCAATCCTCAATCCTCAGTCCTCAATCCTCAATCTTCAATCCTCAATACTCAATCTTCAATCCTCAATCCTCAATCCTCAATTCTCAATCCTCATTCTTCAATCCTCATTACCCAATCCACAATCCTCATTCCTCAATCCTCAATCCTCAATTCTCAACCCTCAATCCTCAATAATCATTCTTCAATCCTCAATCCTCAGTCTTCAAACCTCAATTCTGAATCCTCAATCCTGAATCCTCAATCTTCAGGCCTCAGTCCTCAGCTATCAGTTGACAATCCTCAATCCTCAATAGAATATCCTCAATTCACAGATTTCAATACTCAATACTCAATCTGCAATCTTCAAACCTCTATCCACAAACATCCATTCTCATCACTGAACCCTCAACACTCAGTCCTCAGTGTTCAATACTCAATCTTCAACACACAATCGTCAATCGTCAATCTTCAATCCTCAATACTCAATCTTCAATCCTCTATCCTCAATCCTCAATCCTCAATCGTCATTCTTCAATCCTCAATACCCAATCCTCAATCTTCAATCCTCAATCCTCAATCCTCAATTCTCAATCCTCAATCCTCAGTCCTCAGTCCTTAAACCTCAATCCTCAACCCTCAGCCCTCATCCTCAATCCTCAATCCTCAATCCTCAATCCTCAATCTTCAATCCTCAATACTCAATCTTCAATCCTCAATCCTCAATCCTCAGTCCTCAAACCCCAATTCTGAATCCTCAACCCTGAATCCTCAATTTCAGCCCTCAGTCCTCAACAATCAGGTTACAATCCTCAATCCTCAATGGAATATCCTCAATTCACAGTTTTCAATACACAATACTCATTCTGCAATCTTCAAATCTCTATCCACAAACATCAATTCTCACCACTCAACCCTCAACACTCAGTCCTCAATGTTCAATCCTCAATCCTCAATTCTCAATCTTCAATCCTCAATACTCAATCTTTAATCCTCAATCCTCAATCCTCAATCTTCAATCCTCAGTCCTCAATACTCAATCCTCAATCCTCAATCCTCAGTCCTCAGTCCTTAAACCTCAATCCTCAACCCTCAGCCCTCATCCTCAATCCTCAATCCTCAATCCTCAATCCTCAATCTTCAATCCTCAATACTCAATCTTCAATCCTCAATCCTCAATCCTCAGTCCTCAAACCTCAATTCTGAATCCTCAACCCTGAATCCTCAATCTTCAGCCCTCAGTCCTCAACAATCAGGTTACAAACCTCAATCCTCAATGGAATATCCTCAATTCACAGTTTCCAATACACAATACTCATTCTGCGACCTTCAAATCTCTATTCACAAACATCAATACTCACCACTCAACACTCAACACTCAGTCCTCAATGTTCAATCCTCAATCCTCAATTCTCAATTTTCAATCCTCAATACTCAATCTTTAATCCTCAATCCTCAATCTTCAATCCTCAGTCCTCAATCCTCAATCCTCAATCCTCAATCTTCAATCCTCAATACTCAATCTTCAATCCTCGATCCTCAATCCTAGATCCTCAATCCCCAATCCTCAATCCTCAATACCCAATCCTCAATCTTCAATCCTCAATACTCAATCTTCAATCCTCAATCCTCAATCCTCAATACTCAATCCTCAATCCTCAGTCCTCAATCCTCAATCTTCTACCTCAATACTCAATCTTCAATCCTCTATCCTCAATCCTCAATCCTCAATCCTCATTCTTCAATCCTCAATACCCAATCCTCAATCTTCAATCCTCAATCCTCAATCCTCAATTCTCAGTCCTCAATCCTCAGTCCTCAGTCCTTATACCTCAACCCTCAACCCTCAGCCCTCATCCTCAATCCTCAATCCTCAATCCTCAATCCTCAATCTTCAATCCTCAATACTCAATCTTCAACACTCAATCCTCAATCCTCAATTCTCAATCCTCAATCCTCAGTCCTCAGTCCTCAAACCTCAATACTCAACCCTCAGCCCTCATAATCAATCCTAAATCCTCAATCCTCAATCCTCAATCTTCAATCCTCGATAATCAATCTTCAATCCTCAATCCTCAGTCCTCAAACCTCAATTCTGAATCCTCAATCCTGAATCCTCAATCTTCAGCCCTCAGTCCTCAACAATCAGCTGTCAACCCTGAACCCTCAATAGAATATCCTCAATTCACAGTTTTCAATACTCAATACTCAATCTGCATTCTTCAAACCTCTATCCACAAACATCAATTCTCATCACTCAACCCTCAACACTCAGTCCTCAACGTTCAATCCTCAATCCTCAATCCACAATCCTCAATCGTCAATCTTCAATCCTCAATCCCCAGTCCTCAATCTTCAATCCTCAATGCTCAACCCTCAATCCTCAATCCTCAGTCCTCAATCCTCAATCCTCAGACCTCAAACATCAATCCTCAACCGTCAGTCCTCGTCCTCAATCCTCAACACTCAATCCTCAATCCTCAATCTTCAATCATCAATACTCAATATTCAATCCTCAATCTTCAATCCTCAAGCCTCAATGCTCAATCCTCAATATTCAACACACAACCCTCAACCACCAATCCTCAATACTCAACCATCAATCCTCAATTCCTAATACTCAATAGTGTATCCTGAATTATCATGGTTCAATGCTCAATCCACAATATTCAATAATCAAATCTCAATCCTCAAACATCAATTCTCAACACTCAATCCTCAATCCTCAGTCCTCAGTCCTCAAACCTCAATCCTCAACCCTCAGCCCTCATCGTCAACTCTCAATCCTCAATCCTCAATCCTCAATCTTCAATCCTCAATACTCAATCTTCAATTCACAATCCTCAATCTTCAATCCTCAATCCTCAATCCTCAATACCCAATCCTCAATCTGCAACACTCTATCCTCAATTCTCAATTCTCAATCCTCAATCCTCAGTCCTCAGTTCTCAAACCTCAATACTCAACCCTCAGCCCTCATCCTCAGCCCACAATCCTCAATCCTCAATCCTCAATCCTCAATCTTCAATCCTCAACCTTCACTACTCAATCCTCAATCCTCAATCCTCAATCCTCAATCCTCAATCATCAATGCTCAGTCTTCAATCCTCTACACTCAATCTTTAATCATCAATCCTCAATCCTCAATCTTCAATCCTCAATCCTCAATCCTGAATCCTCAATCCTCAATCCTCAATCCTCAATCCTCAATCCTCAATATTCAATCCTCAATACTCAATCTTCAATCCTCGATCCTCAATCCTAAATCCTCAGTCCTCATTCTTCAATCCTCAATACCCAATCCTCAATCTTCAATCCTCAATCCTCAATCCTCAATTCTCAATCCTCAATCCTCAATCTTCTGACCTCAAACATCAATAATCAATCTTCAATCCTCAATACTCAATCTTCAATCCTCAATACTCAATCCTCAGTCCTCAAACCTCAATTCTGAATCCTCAACACTGAATCCTCAATCTTCAGCCCTCAGTCCGCAATCCTCAATATTCAAACCTCAATACTCAATCTTCAATCCTCGATCCTCAATCCTAAATCCTCAGTCCTCATTCTTCAATCCTCAATACCCAATCCTCAATCTTCAATCCTCAATCCTCAATCCTCGATTCTCAATCCTCAATCCTCAATCTTCTGACCTCAAACATCAATAATCAACCCTCAGTCCTCGTCCTCAATCCACAACCCTCAGTCCTCAATCCTCAATCTTCAATCATCAATATTCAATCTTCAATCCTCAACCCACAATCCTCGATCCTCAATCCTCAATCCTCAATGTTCAATCCTCAATACCCAATCCTCAATCTTCAATCCTCAATCCTCAATCCTCAATCCTCAATTCTCAATCCTCAATTCTCAGTCCTCAGTCCTCAAACCTCAACCCTCAACCCGCAGCCCTCATCGTCAATTCTCAATCCTCAATCCTCAATCCTCAATCTTCAATCCTCAATACTCAATCTTCAATCCACAATCCTCAATCTTCAATCCTCAATACTGAATCTTCAATCCTCAATACTCAATACTCAATCCTCAATCCTCAGTCCTCAATCCTCAATCTTCTACCTCAATACTCAATCTTCAATCCTCAATCCTCAATCCTCAATACTCAATCCTCAATCCTCAGTCCTCAATCCTCAATCTTCAATCCTCAATCCTCAATCTACAATCATCAATATTCAATCTTCAACCCTCAATCCTCAATCCTCGATACTCAATCCTCAATCCTCAATGTTCAATCCTCAATACCCAATCCTCAATCTTCAATCCTCAATCCTCAATCCTCGATCCTCAATCCTCAATCCTCAATCCTCAGACCTCAAACATCAATACTCAACCCTCAGTCCTCGTCCTCAATCCTGAATCCTCAATCCTGAATCCTCAATCTTCATACATCAGTCCTCAACAATCAGTTGTCAATTCTCAATCCTCAATAGAATATCATCAATTCACAGTTTTCAATACTCAATCCCCATTCTTCAATCTTCAAATCTCAATCCACAGACATCAATTCCCATCACTCAACCCTCAACACTAAGTCCTCAATCTTCAATCCTCAATCCTCAATCCTCAACCTGCAATCCTCAATACTCAATCTTCAATCCTCAATTCTCAATCCTCAATCCTCAATCCTCAGACCTCAAACATCAATACTCAACCCTCAGTCCTCGTCCTCAATCGACAACCCTCAATCCTCAATCCTCAACCTTCAATCATCAATATTCAATCTTCAATCCTCAATCCTCAATCCTCAATCCTCAATCTACAATCATCAATATTCAATCTTCAATCCTCAATCCTCAATCCTCGATACTCAATCCTCAATCCTCAATGTTCAATCCTCAATACCCAATCCTCAATCTTCAATCCTCAATCCTCAATCCTCAATACTCAATCTTCAATCCTCAATCCTCAGTCCTCAAACCTCAATTCTGAATCCTCAACCCTGAATCCTCAATCTTCAGCCCTCAGTCCTCAACAATCAGGTTACAATCCTCAATCCTCAATGGAATATCCTCAATTCACAGTTTCCAATACACAATACTCATTCTGCAATCTTCAAATCTCTATCCACAAACATCAATTCTCACCACTCAACACTCAACACTCAGTCCTCACTGTTCAATCCTCAATCCCCAATTCTCAATCTTCAATCCTCAATACTCAGTCTTTAATCCTCAATCCTCAATCCTCAATCTTCAATCCTCAGTCCTCAATACTCAATCCTCAATCCTCATCCTCAACCCTCAATCATCAATCCTCAACCTTGAATACTCAATCCTCAATCCTCAATCCTAAATCCTCAATCCTCAATCATCAATCCTCAATCTTCAATCCTCAACACTCAATCTTTAATCATCAATCCTCAATCCTCAATCTTCAATCCTCAATCCTCTATCCTGAATCCTCAATCCTCAATCCTCAATCCTCAACCCTCAATCCTCAATCTTCAATCCTCAATACTCAATCTTCAATCCTCGATCGTCAATCTTCAATCCTCAATCCCCAGTCCTCAATCTTCAATCCTCAATGCTCAATCCTCAATCCTCAATCCTCAGTCCTCAATCCTCAATCCTCAGACCTCAAACCTCAATCCTCAACCGTCAGTCCTCGTCCTCAATCCTCAACACTCAATACTCAATCCTCAATCTTCAATCATCAATACTTAATATTCAATCCTCAATCTTCAATCCTCAATCCTTAATGCTCAATCCTCAATATTCAACACACAACCCTCAACCACCAATCCTCAATACTCAACCATCAATCCTCAATTCCTAATACTCAATAGTGTATCCTGAATTATCATGGTTCAATGCTCAATCCACAATATTCAATAATCAAATCTCAATCCTCAAACATCAATTCTCAACACTCAATCCTCAATCCTCAGTCCTCAGTCCTCAAACCTCAATCCTCAACCCTCAGCCCTCATCGTCAACTCTCAATCCTCAATCCTCAATCCTCAATCTTCAATCCTCAATACTCAATCTTCAATTCACAATCCTCAATCTTCAATCCTCAGTCCTCAATCCTCAATACCCAATCCTCAATCTGCAACACTCTATCCTCAATTCTCAATTCTCAATCCTCAATCCTCAGTCCTCAGTCCTCAAACCTCAATACTCAACCCTCAGCCCTCATCCTCAGCCCACAATCCTCAATCATCAATGCTTAGTCTTCAATCCTCAACACTCAATCTTAAATCATCAATCCTCAATCCTCAATCTTCAATCCTCAATCCTCAATCCTGAATCCTCAATCCTCAATCCTCAATCCTCAATACTCAATCCTCAATATTCAATCCTCAATACTCAATCTTCAATCCTCGATCCTCAATCCTAAATCCTCAGTCCTCATTCTTCAATCCTCAATACCCAATCCTCAATCTTCAATCCTCAATCCTCAATCCTCAATTCTCAATCCTCAATCCTCAATCTTCTGACCTCAAACATCAATAATCAACCCTCAGTCGTCGTCCTCAATCCACAACCCTCAGTCCTCAATCCTCAATCTTCAATCATCAATATTCAATCTTCAATCCTCAGTACTCAATCTTCAATCCACAATCCTCAATCTTCAATCCTCAATACTCAATCTTCAATCCTCAATCCTCAATCCTCAATACTCAATCCTCAATCCTCAGTCCTCAATCCTCAATCTTCAATCCTCAATACTCAATCTTCAATCCTCAATCCTCAACCCTCAATCCCCAATCCTCAATCTTCAATCATCAATATTCAATCTTTACTCATCAATTCTCAATCCTCAATCTTCAATCCTCAATCCCCAATCCTCAATCCTCAATCCTCAATCCTCAATCCTCAATCCTCAATCCTCAATCTTCAATCCTCAATACTCAATCGTCAATACTCAATCCTCAATCCTAAATCCTCAGTCCTCATTCTTCAATCCTCAATACCCAATCCTCAATCTTCAATCCTCAATCCTCAATCCTCAATTCTCAATCCTCAATCCTCATTCCTCAGACCTCAAACGTTAATACTCAACCCTCAGTCCGCGTCCTCAATCCACAACCCTCAATCCTCAATCCTCAACCTACAATCATCAATATTCAATCTTCAATCCTCAATCCTCAATCCTCGATACTCAATTCTCAATCCTCAATGTTCAACCCTCAATACCCAATCCTCAATCTACAATCCTCAATCCACAATCCTCAATCCTCAATTCTCAATCCTCAATCCTCAGTCCTCAGTCCTCAAACCTCAAACCTCAACCCTCAGCCCTCATCGTCAATTCTCGATCCTCAATTCTCAATCCTCAATCTTCAATCCTCAATACTCAATCTTCAATCCACAATCCTCAATCTTCAATCCTCAATAGTCAATCTTCAATCCTCAATCCTCAATCCTCAATACTCAATCTTGAATCCTCAATCCGCAACCCTCAATCTTCAATCCTCAATACTCAATCTAAAATCCTCAATCCTCAATATTCAACACACAACCCTCACCCTTCAATCCTCAATTCTCAATACTCGATAGAATATTCTGAATCTTCTCTTTTCAATACTCAATCCTCAATCTTGAATCATCAAGTCTCCAACCACAAACATCACTTCTCATGACTCAACCCTCAACACTCAGTCCTCAACCTTCAACCCTCAGTCCTCAATACTCAATCCTGAGTCCTCAGTCCTCAATCTTCAATACTCAGTCCTCAGTCCTAAAATACTCAATCCTCAATATTCAACACACAACACTCAAACATCAATCCTAAATACTCAAGCATCAATCCTCAATTCTCAATACTCAATAGAATATCCTGAATTCTCAGTTTTCAATACTCAATACTCACTCTTCAATCTTCAAGTCTCCATCCATAAACACCTATTCTCATCACTCAGCCCTCAACACTCGGTCCTCAATCTTCAATCCTCAAACCTCAATCCTTAATCTTCAATCCTGAATACTCAACCTTCAATCCTCAAACCTCAAACCTCAATCCTCAACCGTCAGTCCTTGTCGTCAATCCTCAACACTCAATCCTCAATCCTCAATCTTCAATCATCAACACTCAATCTTCAATCCTCAAACCTCAGTCCTCAATCCTCAATCCTCAATCCTCAATATTCAAAACACAACCCTCAACCACCAATCCTCAATACTCAACCATCAATCCTGAATTCTCAATACTCAATAGAATATCCTGAATTCTCAGTTTTCAATACCCAATCCTCAATCTTCAATATTCAAGTCTCCATCCACAAACATCTATTCTCATCACTCAACCCTCAACACTCAGTCCTCAATCTTCAATACTCAATCCTCAATCCTCAGTCCTCAGTCCTCAATCCTCAATATTCAAACCACAATCCTCAACCGTCAGTCCTCGTCCTCAATCCTCAAACCTCAATCCTCAGTCCTCAACCTTCAATCATCAATACTCAATTTTCAATCCTCAATCCTCAATCCTCAATATTCAATACACAAACCTCAACCATCAATCCTCAATACTCAATCATCAATCCTCAATTCTCAATAATCAATAGAATATCCTGAATTCTCAGTTTTCAATACCCAATCCTCATTCTTCAATGTTCAAGTCTCCATCCACAAACATCTATTCTCATCACTCAACCCTCAATACTCAGTCCTCAATCTTCAATCCTCAATCCTCAATCCTCAATCTTCAATCCTCAATACTCAATCTTCAATCCTCAATTGTCAGTTCTCAATCCTCAATCCTCAATCCTCAGTCACCAATACTCAATCCTCGATACCCAATCCTCAATCCTCAATCCACAATCCTCATTCCTCAATCCTCAATCCTCTATCTTCAATCCTAAATACTCAATCTTCAATCTTCAATCCACAATCCTCAATCCTCAATCCTCAATCCGCAATCCTCAATCTTCAATCCTCAATACTCAATCTTCAATACTCAGTCCTCAATGTTCTATCTTCAGGTCTCCATCCACAAACATCTATTCTCATCACTCAACCCTCAACCCTCAGTCCTCGTCCTCCATCCTCAATCCTCATTCTTCAATCCTCAACACTCAATCTTCAATCACCAATCCTCAATCCTCAATCCTCAATCCTCAATCCGCAATCCTCAATCTTCTATCCTCAATACTCAACCTTCAATCCCCAATCCTCAATCCTGAAATCCTGAATCCTCAATATTCAACACACAACACTCAACCCTCAGTCCTCAATACTCAATCATCAATCCTCAATTCTCTATACTCAATAGAATATCCTGAATTCTCAGTTTTCAAAACTCAATCCTCAATCTTCAATCTTCAAGTCTCCATCCACAAACACCTATTCTCATCACTCATCCCTCAACACTCAGTCCTCAATCTTCAATCCTCAATCCTCAATCCTCAATCCTCAATACTTAATCTTCAATCCTCAATCCTCAACCCACAATCCTCAATCCTCAATCCTCAGTCATCAATACTCAATCTTCGATACTCAATTCCCAATCCTCAATCCTCAATCCTCAATCCTCAATCCTCAATCCTCGTTCCTCAAACCTGAATCCTCAACCCTCAATCCACAATCCTCAATCCTCAATCCTCAGTCATCAATACACAATCTTCGATACTCAATCCCCAATCCTCAATCCTCAATCCTCAATCCTCAATCTTCAATCGTCAATCCTCAATCCCCAATACTCTATCATCAATCCTCAATCCTCAATCCTCAATCCGCAATCCTCAATCATCAATCCTCAATACTCAATCTTCAATACTCAGTCCTCAGTCCTAAAATCCTCAATCCTCAATATTCAACACACAACCCTCAAACATGAATCCTCAATACTCAAGCATCAATCCTCAATTCTCAATACTCAATAGAATATTCTGAATTCTCAGTTTTCAATACTCAATCCTCACTCTTCAATCTTCAAGTCTCCATCCACGAACACCTATTCTCATGACTCAGCCCTGAACACTCGGTCCTCAACCTTCAATCCTCAAACCTCAATCCTTAATCTTCAATCCTCAATACTCAACCTTCAATCCTCAAACCTCAAACCTCAATCCTCAACCGTCAGTCCTCGTCCTCAATCCTCAACCCTGAATCCTCAATCCTCAATCTTCAATCATCAACACTCAATCTTCAATCCTCAATCCTCAATCCTCAATCCGCAATCCTCAATCTTCAATCCTCAATACTCAATCTTCAATACTCAGTCCTCAATGTTCTATCTTCAGGTCTCCAACCACAAACATCTATTCTCATCACTCAACCCTCAACCCTCAGTCCTCGTCCTCCATCCTCAATCCTCATTCTTCAATCCTCAACACTCAATCTTCAATCACCAATCCTCAATCCTCAATCCTCAATCCTCAATCCGCAATCCTCAATCCTCAATCCTCAGTCCTCAATACTCAACGCACAACCCTCAACCGTCAATCCTCAATACTCAACCATCAATACTCAATTCTCAATACTCAATAGAATATCCTGAATTCTCGTGTTTCAGTACTCAATCCACAATATTCAATAATCAAATCTCAATCCTCAAACATCAATTCTCAACACTCAATCCTCAACATTCAGACGTCACTCTTCAATCTTCCATCATCAATCCTCTATCCTCAAGCGTCAGTCCTCAATCGTCAATCCTCAACCCTCAATCCTCAGTCCTCAAACCTCAATTCCGATTCCTCAATCATGAATCCTCAATCTTCATCCCTCAGACCGCAACAATCGATTGTCAATCCCCTATCCTCAATAGAATATGTTCAATTCACAGTTTTCTGTACTCAATCCCCAAGCTTCAATCTTCAAATCTCAATCCACAAACATCAATTCTCATCACTCAACCCTCAACACTCAGTCCTCAACCTTCAACCCTTAATCCTCAACCCTCAATCGTCAATCCTCAATCCCCAATCCTCTATCGTCAATCCTCAACCCTCAATCCTCAATCCTCAATCCTCAATCCTCAATCTTGAATCCTCAATACTCAATCTTCAATCTTCAATCCACAATCCTCAATCCTCAATCCTCAATCCGCAATCCTCAATCTTCAATCCTCAATACTCAATCTTCAATACTCAGTCCTCAATGTTCTATCTTCAGGTCTCCATCCACAAACATCTATTCTCATCACTCAACCCTCAACCCTCAGTCCTCGTCCTCCATCCTCAATCCTCATTCTTCAATCCTCAACACTCAATCTTCAATCACCAATCCTCAATCCTCAATCCTCAATCCTCAATCCGCAATCCTCAATCTTCTATCCTCAATACTCAACCTTCAATCCCCAATCCTCAATCCTGAAATCCTGAATCCTCAATATTCAACACACAACACTCAACCCTCAGTCCTCAATACTCAATCATCAATCCTCAATTCTCTATACTCAATAGAATATCCTGAATTCTCAGTTTTCAAAACTCAATCCTCAATCTTCAATCTTCAAGTCTCCATCCACAAACACCTATTCTCATCACTCATCCCTCAACACTCAGTCCTCAATCTTCAATCCTCAATCCTCAATCCTCAATCTTCAATCCTCAATACTCAATCTTCAATCCTCAATCCTCAACCCACAATCCTCAATCCTCAATCCTCAGTCATCAATACTCAATCTTCGATACTCAATTCCCAATCCTCAATCCTCAATCCTCAATCCTCAATCCTCAATCCTCGTTCCTCAAACCTCAATCCTCAACCCTCAATCCAAAATCCTCAATCCTCAATCCTCAGTCATCAATACACAATCTTCGATACTCAATCCCCAATCCTCAATCCTCAATCCTCAATCCTCAATCTTCAATCGTCAATCCTCAATCCCCGATACTCTATCATCAATCCTCAATCCTCAATCCTCAATCCGCAATCCACAATCATCAATCCTCAATACTCAATCTTCAATACTCAGTCCTCAGTCCTAAAATCCTTAATCCTCAATATTCAACACACAACCCTCAAACATGAATCCTCAATACTCAAGCATCAATCCTCAATTCTCAATACTCAATAGAATATCCTGAATTCTCAGTTTTCAATACTCAATCCTCACTCTTCATTCTTCAAGTCTCCATCCACGAACACCTATTCTCATGACTCAGCCCTCAACACTCGGTCCTCAACCTTCAATCCTCCATCCTCAATCCTCAATCCTCAAGAGTCAATCCTCCATCCTCAATCCTCAAACCTCAATTCTCAGTCCTCAAACCTCAATCCCGAATCCTCAACCCTGAATCCTCAATCTTCAGCCCTCAGTCCGCAACAATCAATTGTCAATCCTCAATCCTCAATAGAATATCCTCAATTCACAGTTTTCGATTCTCAATCACCATTCTTCAATCTTCAAATCTCAATCCACAAACATCAATTCTCATCACTCAACCCTCAACACTCAGTCCTCAATCTTCAATCCTCAATCCTCAATCCTCAATCTTCAATCCTCAATACAGAATCTTCAATCCTCAATCCTCAATTCTCAGTCCTCAATACTCAATCCTCAATCGTCAATCCTCAATCCCCAATCCTCAATCTTCAATCCTCAATCCTCAACCCTCAATCCTCAATCCTCAATCTTGAATCCTCAATACTCAATCTTCAATCCTCAATCCTCAATCCTCAATCCTCAATCCTCAATCCTCAGTCCTCAATACTCATCACACAACCCTCAACCGTCAATCCTCAATACTCAACCATCAATACTCAATTCTCAATACTCAATAGAATATCCTGAATTCTCATGTTTCAATACTCAATCCACAATATTCAATAATCAAATCTCAATCCTCAAACATCAATTCTCAACACTCAATCCTCAACACTCAGTCCTTTCTCTTCAATCTTCCATCATCAATCCTCTATCCTCAAGCGTCAACCCTCAATCCTCAATCCTCAACCCTCAATCCTCAGTCTTCAAACCTCATTGCCGAATCCTCAATCCTGAATCCTCAATCTTCATCCCTCAGTCCGCAAAAATCAATTGTCAATCCTCAATCCTCAATAGAATATCCTCAATTCACAGTTTTCAATACTCAATCCCCAACCTTCAATCTTCAAATCTCAATCCACAAACATCAATTCTCATCACTCAACCCTCAACACTCAGCCCTCAATCTTCAATCCTCAATCCTCAATACTCAATCCTCAGTCCTCAATCTTCAATACTCAATCCTCAATCCTAAAATCCTCAATCCTCAATATTCAACACACAACCATCAAACATCCATCCTCAATACTCAACCATCAATCCTCAATTCTCAATACTCAATAGAATATCCTGAATTCTCAGTTTTCAATACTCAATCCTCACTCTTCAATCTTCAAGTCTCCATCCACAAACACCTATTCTCATCTCTCAGCCCTCAACACTCAGTCCTCAATCTTCAATCCTCAATACACAATCCTCAATCCTCAATCGTCAATCCTCAATCCCCAATACTCTATCATCAATCCTCAATCCTCAATCCTCAATCCGCAATCCTCAATCATCAATCCTCAATCCTCAATCCTCAATCCTCTTTCCTCAAACCGCAATTCTCAACCCTCAGTCCTCATCCTCCATCCTCAATCCTCAATACTCAGTCCTCAATCTTCAATCCTCAATCCTCAATCCTCAAACCTCAATCCTCAGTCATGAATACTCCATCTTCAATACTCAATCTACAATCCTCAATGCTCGATCCTCAATCCTCAATCCTCAATCCTCAATCCTCAATATTCAACACACAACCCTCAACCATCAATTCTCAATACTCAACCATCAATTCTCAATTCTCAATACTCAATACTCAATAGAATATCCTGAATTCTCATCGTCCAATACTCAATCCACAATATTCAATAATCAAATCTCAATCCTCAAACCTCAATTCTCATCACTCAACCCTCAACACTCAGTCCTCAATCTTCAATCCTCAATCCTCTATCCTCAATCTTCAATCCTCAATACACAATCTTCAATCCTCAATCCTCAATTCTCAGTCCGCAATACTCAATCCTCAACCGTCAATCCTCAATCCCCAATCCTCAATCTTCAATCCTCAATCCTCAATCCTCAATCCTCAATCTTCAATCCTCAATCTTCAATCCTCAATACTCAATCTTCAATCCTCAATCCTCAATCCTCAATCCTCAATCCTCAATCCTCAGTCCTCAATACTCAACGCACAACCCTCAACCGTCAATCCTCAATACTCAACCATCAATACTCAATTCTCAATACTCAATAGAATATCCTGAATTCTCATGTTTCAGTACTCAATCCACAATATTCAATAATCAAATCTCAATCCTCAAACATCAATTCTCAACACTCAATCCTCAATCCTCAGTCCTCAGTCCTCAAACCTCAATCCTCAACCCTCAGCCCTCATCGTCAACTCTCAATCCTCAATCCTCAATCCTCAATCTTCAATCCTCAATACTCAATCTTCAATTCACAATCCTCAATCTTCAATCCTCAATCGTCAATCCTCAATACCCAATCCTCAATCTGCAACACTCTATCCTCAATTCTCAATTCTCAATCCTCAATCCTCAGTCCTCAGTTCTCAAACCTCAATACTCAACCCTCAGCCCTCATCCTCAGCCCACAATCCTCAATCCTCAATCCTCAATCCTCAATCTTCAATCCTCAACCTTCACTACTCAATCCTCAATCCTCAATCCTCAATCCTCAATCCCCAATCATCAATGCTCAGTCTTCAATCCTCTACACTCAATCTTTAATCCTCAATCCTCAATCCTCAATCTTCAATCCTCAATCCTCAATCCTGAATCCTCAATCCTCAATCCTCAATCCTCAATCCTCAATCCTCAATATTCAATCCTCAATACTCAATCTTCAATCCTCGATCCTCAATCCTAAATCCTCAGTCCTCATTCTTCAATCCTCAATACCCAATCCTCAATCTTCAATCCTCAATCCTCAATCCTCAATTCTCAATCCTCAATCCTCAATCTTCTGACCTCAAACATCAATAATCAATCTTCAATCCTCAATACTCAATCTTCAATCCTCAATCCTCAATCCTCAGTCCTCAAACCTCAATTCTAAATCCTCAACCCTGAATCCTCAATCTTCAGCCCTCAGTCCTCAATCCTCAATATTCAATCCTCAATACTCAATCTTCAATCCTCGATCCTCAATCCTAAATCCTCAGTCCTCATTCTTCAATCCTCAATACCCAATCCTCAATCTTCAATCCGCAATCCTCAATCCTCGATTCTCAATCCTCAATCCTCAATCTTCTGACCTCAAACATCAATAATCAACCCTCAGTCCTCGTCCTCAATCCACAACCCTCAGTCCTCAATCCTCAATCTTCAATCATCAATATTCAATCTTCAATCCTCAACCCACAATCCTCGATCCTCAATCCTCAATACTCAATGTTCAATCCTCAATACCCAATCCTCAATCTTCAATCCTCAATCCTCAATCCTCAATCCTCAATTCTCAATCCTCAATTCTCAGTCCTCAGTCCTCAAACCTCAACCCTCAACCCGCAGCCCTCATCGTCAATTCTCAATCCTCAATCCTCAATCCTCAATCTTCAATCCTCAATACTCAATCTTCAATCCACAATCCTCAATCTTCAATCCTCAATACTGAATCTTCAATCCTCAATACTCAATACTCAATCCTCAATCCTCAGTCCTCAATCCTCAATCTTCTACCTCAATACTCAATCTTCAATCCTCAATCCTCAATCCTCAATACTCAATCCTCAATCCTCAGTCCTCAATCCTCAATCTTCAATCCTCAATCCTCAATCTACAATCATCAATATTCAATCTTCAACCCTCAATCCTCAATCCTCGATACTCAATCCTCAATCCTCAATGTTCAATCCTCAATACCCAATCCTCAATCTTCAATCCTCAATCCTCAATCCTCGATCCTCAATCCTCAATTCTCAATCCTCAATCCTCAGTCCTCAGTCCTCAAACCTCAATACTCAATCTTCAATCCTCAATCCTCAGTCCTCAAACCTCAATTCTGAATCCTCAATCCTGAATCCTAAATCTTCAGCCCTCAGTCCTCAACAATCAGTTGCCTATCATCAATCCTCAACAGAATATCCTCAATTCACAGTCTTCAATACTCAACACTCAATCTGCAATCTTCGAATCTGCATATCTCTATCCACAAACGTCAATTCTCATCACTCAACCCTCAACACTCAGACCTCAATGTTAAATCCTCAATCCTCAATTCTATATCTTCAATCCTCGATACTGAATCTTCAACACTCAATCCTCAATCCTCAATCCTCAATCCTCAAACCTCAGTCCTCATCCTCAATTCTCAGTTCTCAATCCTCAATCCTCAATCCTCAACCCTCTATCTTCAATCCTAAATAATCAATCTCCAATACTAGATCCTCAATCCCCAATCCTCAATCCTCAATACCCAATCCTCAATCTTCAATCCTCAATCCTCAATCCTCAATTCTCAATCCTCAATCCTCAGTTCTCAGTCCTTAAACCTCAATCCTCAACCCTCAGCCCTCATCCTCAATCCTCAATCCTCAATCCTCAATCCTCAATCTTCAATCCTCAATACTCAATCTTCAATCCTCAATCCTCAATCCTCAGTCCTCAAACCTCAATTCTGAATCCTCAACCCTGAATCCTCAATCTTCAGCCCACAGTCCTCAACAATCTGGTTACAATCCTCAATCCTCAATGGAATATCCTCAATTCACAGTTTTCAATACACAATACTCATTCTGCAATCTTCAAATCTCTATCCACAAACATCAATTCTCACCACTCAACCCTCAACACTCAGTCCTCAATGTTCAATCCTCAATCCTCAATTCTCAATCTTCAATCCTCAATACTCAATCTTTAATCCTCAATCCTCAATCCTCAATCTTCAATCCTCAGTCCTCAATACTCAATCCTCAATCCTCAATCCTCAGTCCTCAGTCCTTAAACCTCAATCCTCAACCCTCAGCCCTCATCCTCAATCCTCAATCCTCAATCCTCAATCCTCAATCTTCAATCCTCAATACTCAATCTTCAATCCTCAATACTCAATCCTCAATCCTCAATCCTCATTCTTCAATCCTCAATACCCAATCCTCAATCTTCAATCCTCAATCCTCAATCCCCAATTCTCAATCCTCAATCCTCAATCCTCAGACCTCAAACATCAATACTCAACCCTCAGTCCTCGTCCTCAATCCTGAATCCTCAATCCTGAATCCTCAATCTTCATACATCAGTCCTCAACAATCAGTTGTCAATTCTCAATCCTCAGTAGAATATCATCAATTCACAGTTTTCAATACCCAATACTCAATCTGAAATCTTCAAATCTCAATCCACAAACATCAATTCCCATCACTCAACCCTCAACACTAAGTCCTCAATCTTCAATCCTCAACCCTCAATACTCAACCTTCAATCCTCAATACTCAATCTTCAATCCTCAATTCTCAATCCTCAATCCTCAATCCTCAAACCTCAAACATCAATACTCAACCCTCAGTCCTCGTCCTCAATCCACAACCCTCAATCCCCAATCCTCAATCTTCAATCATCAATATTCAATCTTTACTCATCAATCCTCAATCCTCAATCTTCAATACACAATCCCCAATCCTCAATCCTCAATCCTCAATCCTCAATCCTCAATCCTCAATCCTCAATCTTCAATCCTCAATACTCAGTCGTCAATACTCAATCCTCAATCCTAAATCCTCAGTCCTCATTCTTCAATCCTCAATACCCAATCCTCAATCTTCAATCCTCAATCCTCAATCCTCAATTCTCAATCCTCAATCCTCTTTCCTCAGACCTCAAACATTAATACTCAACCCTCAGTCCGCGTCCTCAATCCACAACCCTCAATCCTCAATCCTCAATCTACAATCATCAATATTCAATCTTCAATCCTCAATCCTCAATCCTCGATACTCAATCCTCAATCCTCAATGTGCAACCCTCAATACCCAATCCTCAATCTTCAATCCTCAATCCTCAATCCTCAATCCTCAATTCTCAATCCTCAATCCTCAGTCCTCAGTCCTCAAATCTCAATCCTCAACCCTCAGCCCTCATCGTCAATTCTCAATCCTCAATTCTCAATCCTCAATCTTCAATCCTCAATACTCAATCTTCAATCCACAATCCTCAATCATCAATCCTCAATAGTCAATCTTCAATCCTCAATCCTCAATCCTCAATACTCAATCCTGAATCCTCAGTCCTCAATCTTCAATCTTCAATCCTCAATCCTCAATCTACAATCATCAATATTCAATCTTCAATCCTCAATCCTCAATCCTCGATACTCAATCCTCAATCCTCAATGTTCAATCCTCAATACCCAATCCTCAATCTTCAATCCTCAATCCTCAATCCTCAATCCTCAATTCTCAATCCTCAATTCTCAGTCCTCAGTCCTCAAACCTCAACCCTCAACCCGCAGCCCTCATCGGCAATTCTCAATCCTCAATCCTCAATCCTCAATCTTCAATCCTCAATACTCAATCTTCAATCCACAATCCTCAATCTTCAATCCTCAATACTGAATCTTCAATCCTCAATCCTCAATCCTCAATACTCAATCCTCAATCCTCAGTCCTCAATCCTCAATCTTCTACCTCAATACTCAATCTTCAATCCTCAATCCTCAATCCTCAATACTCAATCCTCAATCCTCAGTTCTCAATCCTCAATCTTCAATCCTCAATCCTCAATCTACAATCATCAATATTCAATCTTCAATCCTCAATCCTCAATCCTCGATACTCAATCCTCAATCCTCAATGTTCAATCCTCAACACCCAATCCTCAATCTTCAATCCTCAATCCTCAATCCTCAATCCTCAATCCTCAATTCTCAATCCTCAATCCTCAGTCCTCAGTCCTCAAACCTCAATCCTCAACACTCAGCCCTCATCGTCAATTCTCAATCCTCAATTCTCAATCCTCAATCTTCAATCCTCAATACTCAATCTTCAATCCACAATCCTCAATCCTCAATCCTCAATCCTCAATCCTCAATCTTCAATCCTCAACCTTCAATACTCAATCCTCAATCCTCAATCCTCAATCCTCAATCATCAATGCTTAGGCTTCAATCCTCAACACTCAATCTTTAATCATCAATCCTCAATCCTCAATCTTCAATCCTCAATCCTCAATCCTGCATCCTCAATCCTCAATCCTCAATCCTCAATCCTCAATCCTCAATATTCAATCCTCAATACTCAATCTTCAATCCTCGATCCTCAATCCTAAATCCTCAGTCCTCATTCTTCAATCCTCAATACCCAATCCTCAATCTTCAATCCGCAATCCTCAATCCTCGATTCTCAATCCTCAATCCTCAATCTTCTGACCTCAAACATCAATAATCAACCCTCAGTCCTCGTCCTCAATCCACAACCCTCAGTCCTCAATCCTCAATCTTCAATCATCAATATTCAATCTTCAATCCTCAACCCACAATCCTCGATCCTCAATCCTCAATACTCAATGTTCAATCCTCAATACCCAATCCTCAATCTTCAATCCTCAATCCTCAATCCTCAATCCTCAATTCTCAATCCTCAATTCTCAGTCCTCAGTCCTCAAACCTCAACCCTCAACCCGCAGCCCTCATCGTCAATTCTCAATCCTCAATCCTCAATCCTCAATCTTCAATCCTCAATACTCAATCTTCAATCCACAATCCTCAATCTTCAATCCTCAATACTGAATCTTCAATCCTCAATACTCAATACTCAATCCTCAATCCTCAGTCCTCAATCCTCAATCTTCTACCTCAATACTCAATCTTCAATCCTCAATCCTCAATCCTCAATACTCAATCCTCAATCCTCAGTCCTCAATCCTCAATCTTCAATCCTCAATCCTCAATCTACAATCATCAATATTCAATCTTCAACCCTCAATCCTCAATCCTCGATACTCAATCCTCAATCCTCAATGTTCAATCCTCAATACCCAATCCTCAATCTTCAATCCTCAATCCTCAATCCTCGATCCTCAATCCTCAATTCTCAATCCTCAATCCTCAGTCCTCAGTCCTCAAACCTCAATACTCAATCTTCAATCCTCAATCCTCAGTCCTCAAACCTCAATTCTGAATCCTCAATCCTGAATCCTAAATCTTCAGCCCTCAGTCCTCAACAATCAGTTGCCTATCATCAATCCTCAACAGAATATCCTCAATTCACAGTCTTCAATACTCAACACTCAATCTGCAATCTTCGAATCTGCATATCTCTATCCACAAACGTCAATTCTCATCACTCAACCCTCAACACTCAGACCTCAATGTTAAATCCTCAATCCTCAATTCTATATCTTCAATCCTCGATACTGAATCTTCAACACTCAATCCTCAATCCTCAATCCTCAATCCTCAAACCTCAGTCCTCATCCTCAATTCTCAGTTCTCAATCCTCAATCCTCAATCCTCAACCCTCTATCTTCAATCCTAAATAATCAATCTCCAATACTAGATCCTCAATCCCCAATCCTCAATCCTCAATACCCAATCCTCAATCTTCAATCCTCAATCCTCAATCCTCAATACACAATCTTCAATCCTCAATCCTCAATTCTCAGTCCGCAATACTCAATCCTCAACCGTCAATCCTCAATCCCCAATCCTCAATCTTCAATCCTCAATCCTCAATCCTCAATCCTCAATCTTCAATCCTCAATCTTCAATCCTCAATACTCAATCTTCAATCCTCAATCCTCAATCCTCAATCCTCAATCCTCAATACTCAGTCCTCAATATTCAACACACAACCCTCAACCATCAATTCTCAATACTCAACCATCAATTCTCAATTCTCAATACTCAATACTCAATAGAATATCCTGAATTCTCATCGTCCAATACTCAATCCACAATATTCAATAATCAAATCTCAATCCTCAAACCTCAATTCTCATCACTCAACCCTCAACACTCAGTCCTCAATCTTCAATCCTCAATCCTCTATCCTCAATCTTCAATCCTCAATACACAATCTTCAATCCTCAATCCTCAATTCTCAGTCCGCAATACTCAATCCTCAACCGTCAATCCTCAATCCCCAATCCTCAATCTTCAATCCTCAATCCTCAATCCTCAATCCTCAATCTTCAATCCTCAATCTTCAATCCTCAATACTCAATCTTCAATCCTCAATCCTCAATCCTCAATCCTCAATCCTCAATCCTCAGTCCTCAATACTCAACGCACAACCCTCAACCGTCAATCCTCAATACTCAACCATCAATACTCTATTCTCAATACTCAATAGAATATCCTGAATTCTCATGTTTCAGTACTCAATCCACAATATTCAATAATCAAATCTCAATCCTCAAACATCAATTCTCAACACTCAATCCTCAATCCTCAGTCCTCAGTCCTCAAACCTCAATCCTCAACCCTCAGCCCTCATCGTCAACTCTCAATCCTCAATCCTCAATCCTCAATCTTCAATCCTCAATACTCAATCTTCAATTCACAATCCTCAATCTTCAATCCTCAATCGTCAATCCTCAATACCCAATCCTCAATCTGCAACACTCTATCCTCAATTCTCAATTCTCAATCCTCAATCCTCAGTCCTCAGTTCTCAAACCTCAATACTCAACCCTCAGCCCTCATCCTCAGCCCTCATCGTCAATTCTCAATCCTCAATCCTCAATCCTCAATCTTCAATCCTCAATACTCAATCTTCAATCCACAATCCTCAATCTTCAATCCTCAATACTGAATCTTCAATCCTCAATACTCAATACTCAATCCTCAATCCTCAGTCCTCAATCCTCAATCTTCTACCTCAATACTCAATCTTCAATCCTCAATCCTCAATCCTCAATACTCAATCCTCAATCCTCAGTCCTCAATCCTCAATCTTCAATCCTCAATCCTCAATCTACAATCATCAATATTCAATCTTCAACCCTCAATCCTCAATCCTCGATACTCAATCCTCAATCCTCAATGTTCAATCCTCAATACCCAATCCTCAATCTTCAATCCTCAATCCTCAATCCTCGATCCTCAATCCTCAATTCTCAATCCTCAATCCTCAGTCCTCAGTCCTCAAACCTCAATAATCAATCTTCAATCCTCAATCCTCAGTCCTCAATACTCAATCTTCAATCCTCGATCCTCAATCCTCAGTCCTCAAACCTCAATTCTGAATCCTCAACCCTGAATCCTCAATCTTCAGCCCACAGTCCTCAACAATCAGGTTACAATCCTCAATCCTCAATGGAATATCCTCAATTCACAGTTTTCAATACACAATACTCATTCTGCAATCTTCAAATCTCTATCCACAAACATCAATTCTCACCACTCAACCCTCAACACTCAGTCCTCAATGTTCAATCCTCAATCCTCAATTCTCAATCTTCAATCCTCAATACTCAATCTTTAATCCTCAATCCTCAATCCTCAATCTTCAATCCTCAGTCCTCAATACTCAATCCTCAATCCTCAATCCTCAGTCCTCAGTCCTTAAACCTCAATCCTCAACCCTCAGCCCTCATCCTCAATCCTCAATCCTCAATCCTCAATCCTCAATCTTCAATCCTCAATACTCAATCTTCAATCCTCAATCCTCAATCCTCAGTCCTCAAACCTCAATTCTGAATCCTCAACCCTGAATCCTCAATCTTCAGCCCTCAGTCCTCAACAATCAGGTTACAATCCTCAATCCTCAATGGAATATCCTCAATTCACAGTTTCCAATACACAATACTCATTCTGCAATCTTCAAATCTCTATCCACAAACATCAATACTCACCACTCAACCCTCAACACTCAGTCCTCAATGTTCAATCCTCAATCCTTAATTCTCAATATTCAATGCTCAATACTCAATCTTTAATCCTCAATCCTCAATCTTCAATCCTCAATCCTCAATCCTCAATCTTCAATCCTCAGTCCTCAATACTCAATCCTCAATCCTCAATCCTCAGTCCTCAGTCCTTAAACCTCAATCCTCAACCCTCAGCCCTCATCCTCAATCCTCAATCCTCAATCCTCAATCCTCAATCTTCAATCCTCAATACTCAATCTTCAATCCTCAATCCTCAATCCTCAGTCCTCAAACCTCAATTCTGAATCCTCAACCCTGAATCCTCAATCTTCAGCCCTCAGTCCTCAACAATCAGGTTACAATCCTCAATCCTCAATGGAATATCCTCAATTCACAGTTTCCAATACACAATACTCATTCTGCAATCTTCAAATCTCTATCCACAAACATCAATACTCACCACTCAACCCTCAACACTCAGTCCTCAATGTTCAATCCTCAATCCTTAATTCTCAATATTCAATCCTCAATACTCAATCTTTAATCCTCAATCATCAATCTTCAATCCTCAGTCCTCAATCCTCAATCCTCAATCCTCAATCTTCAATCCTCAATACTCAATCTTCAATCCTCGATCCTCAATCCTAGATCCTCAATCCCCAATCCTCAATCCTCAATACCCAATCCTCAACCTTCAATCCTCAATACTCAATCTTTAATCCTCAATCCTCAATCCTCAATACTCAATCCTCAATCCTCAGTTCTCAATCCTCAATCTTCTACCTCAATACTCAATCTTCAATCCTCAATCCTCAATCCTCAATCCTCAATCCTCATTCTTCAATCCTCAATACCCAATCCTCAATCTTCAATCCTCAATCCTCAATCCTCAATCCTCAATCCTCAATCCTCAATCTTCAATCCTCAATACTCAATCTTCAATCCTCAATCCTCAATCCTCAGTCCTCAAACCTCAATTCTGAATCCTCAACCCTGAATCCTCAATCTTCAGCCCTCAGTCCTCAACAATCAGGTTACAATCCTCAATCCTCAATGGAATATCCTCAATTCACAGTTTCCAATACACAATACTCATTCTGCAATCTTCAAATCTCTATCCACAAACATCAATACTCACCACTCAACCCTCAACACTCAGTCCTCAATGTTCAATCCTCAATCCTTAATTCTCAATATTCAATGCTCAATACTCAATCTTTAATCCTCAATCCTCAATCTTCAATCCTCAATCCTCAATCCTCAATCTTCAATCCTCAGTCCTCAATACTCAATCCTCAATCCTCAATCCTCAGTCCTCAGTCCTTAAACCTCAATCCTCAACCCTCAGCCCTCATCCTCAATCCTCAATCCTCAATCCTCAATCCTCAATCTTCAATCCTCAATACTCAATCTTCAATCCTCAATCCTCAATCCTCAGTCCTCAAACCTCAATTCTGAATCCTCAACCCTGAATCCTCAATCTTCAGCCCTCAGTCCTCAACAATCAGGTTACAATCCTCAATCCTCAATGGAATATCCTCAATTCACAGTTTCCAATACACAATACTCATTCTGCAATCTTCAAATCTCTATCCACAAACATCAATACTCACCACTCAACCCTCAACACTCAGTCCTCAATGTTCAATCCTCAATCCTTAATTCTCAATATTCAATCCTCAATACTCAATCTTTAATCCTCAATCCTCAATCTTCAATCCTCAGTCCTCAATCCTCAATCCTCAATCCTCAATCTTCAATCCTCAATACTCAATCTTCAATCCTCGATCCTCAATCCTAGATCCTCAATCCCCAATCCTCAATCCTCAATACCCAATCCTCAACCTTCAATCCTCAATACTCAATCTTTAATCCTCAATCCTCAATCCTCAATACTCAATCCTCAATCCTCAGTTCTCAATCCTCAATCTTCTACCTCAATACTCAATCTTCAATCCTCAATCCTCAATCCTCAATCCTCAATCCTCATTCTTCAATCCTCAATACCCAATCCTCAATCTTCAATCCTCAATCCTCAATCCTCAATTCTCAATCCTCAATCCTCAATCCTCAGACCTCAAACATCAATACTCAACCCTCAGTCCTCGTCCTCAATCCTGAATCCTCAATCCTGAATCCTCAATCTTCATACATCAGTCCTCAACAATCAGTTGTCAATTCTCAATCCTCAGTAGAATATCATCAATTCACAGTTTTCAATACCCAATACTCAATCTGAAATCTTCAAATCTCAATCCACAAACATCAATTCCCATCACTCAACCCTCAACACTAAGTCCTCAATCTTCAATCCTCAACCCTCAATACTCAACCTTCAATCCTCAATACTCAATCTTCAATCCTCAATTCTCAATCCTCAATCCTCAATCCTCAAACCTCAAACATCAATACTCAACCCTCAGTCCTCCTCCTCAATCCACAACCCTCAATCCCCAATCCTCAATCTTCAATCATCAATATTCAATCTTTACTCATCAATCCTCAATCCTCAATCTTCAATACACAATCCCCAATCCTCAATCCTCAATCCGCAATCCTCAATCCTCAATCCTCAATCCTCAATCTTCAATCCTCAATACTCAGTCGTCAATACTCAATCCTCAATCCTAAATCCTCAGTCCTCATTCTTCAATCCTCAATACCCAATCCTCAATCTTCAATCCTCAATCCTCAATCCTCAATTCTCAATCCTCAATCCTCTTTCCTCAGACCTCAAACATTAATACTCAACCCTCAGTCCGCGTCCTCAATCCACAACCCTCAATCCTCAATCCTCAATCTACAATCAACAATATTCAATCTTCAATCCTCAATCCTCAATCCTCGATACTCAATCCTCAATCCTCAATGTGCAACCCTCAATACCCAATCCTCAATCTTCAATCCTCAATCCTCAATCCTCAATCCTCAATTCTCAATCCTCAATCCTCAGTCCTCAGTCCTCAAATCTCAATCCTCAACCCTCAGCCCTCATCGTCAATTCTCAATCCTCAATTCTCAATCCTCAATCTTCAATCCTCAATACTCAATCTTCAATCCACAATCCTCAATCATCAATCCTCAATAGTCAATCTTCAATCCTCAATCCTCAATCCTCAATACTCAATCCTGAATCCTCAGTCCTCAATCTTCAATCTTCAATCCTCAATCCTCAATCTACAATCATCAATATTCAATCTTCAATCCTCAATCCTCAATCCTCGATACTCAATCCTCAATCCTCAATGTTCAATCCTCAATACCCAATCCTCAATCTTCAACCCTCAATCCTCAATCCTCAATCCTCAATTCTCAATCCTCAATTCTCAGTCCTCAGTCCTCAAACCTCAACCCTCAACCCGCAGCCCTCATCGGCAATTCTCAATCCTCAATCCTCAATCCTCAATCTTCAATCCTCAATACTCAATCTTCAATCCACAATCCTCAATCTTCAATCCTCAATACTGAATCTTCAATCCTCAATCCTCAATCCTCAATACTCAATCCTCAATCCTCAGTCCTCAATCCTCAATCTTCTACCTCAATACTCAATCTTCAATCCTCAATCCTCAATCCTCAATACTCAATCCTCAATCCTCAGTTCTCAATCCTCAATCTTCAATCCTCAATCCTCAATCTACAATCATCAATATTCAATCTTCAATCCTCAATCCTCAATCCTCGATACTCAATCCTCAATCCTCAATGTTCAATCCTCAATACCCAATCCTCAATCTTCAATCCTCAATCCTCAATCCTCAATCCTCAATCCTCAATTCTCAATCCTCAATCCTCAGTCCTCAGTCCTCAAACCTCAATCCTCAACACTCAGCCCTCATCGTCAATTCTCAATCCTCAATTCTCAATCCTCAATCTTCAATCCTCAATACTCAATCTTCAATCCACAATCCTCAATCCTCAATCCTCAATCCTCAATCCTCAATCTTCAATCCTCAACCTTCAATACTCAATCCTCAATCCTCAATCCTCAATCCTCAATCCTCAATCCTCAATCATCAATGCTTAGGCTTCAATCCTCAACACTCAATCTTTAATCATCAATCCTCAATCCTCAATCTTCAATCCTCAATCCTCAATCCTGCATCCTCAATCCTCAATCCTCAATCCTCAATCCTCAATCCTCAATATTCAATCCTCAATACTCAATCTTCAATCCTCGATCCTCAATCCTAAATCCTCAGTCCTCATTCTTCAATCCTCAATACCCAATCCTCAATCTTCAATCCTCAATCCTCAATCCTCAATTCTCAATCCTCAATCCTCAATCTTCTGACCTCAAACATCAATAATCAACCCTCAGTCCTCGTCCTCAATCCACAACCCTCAGTCCTCAATCCTCAATCTTCAATCATCAATATTCAATATTCAATCCTCAATACTCAATCTTCAATCCACAATCCTCAATCTTCAATCCTCAATACTCAATCTTCAATCCTCAATCCTCAATCCTCAATACTCAATCCTCAATCCTCAGTCCTCAATCCTCAATACTCAATCTTCAATCCTCAATCCTCAGTCCTCAAACCTCAATTCTGAATCCTCAATCCTGAATCCTAAATCTTCAGCCCTCAGTCCTCAACAATCAGTTGCCAATAATCAATCCTCAATAGAATACCCTCAATTCACAATCTTCAATACGCAATACTCAATCTGCAATCTTCGAATCTGCATATCTCTATCCACAAACGTCAATTCTCATCACTCAACCCTCAACACTCAGACCTCAATGTTAAATCCTCAATCCTCAATTCTCAATCTTCAATCCTCAATACTCAATCTTTAATCCTCAATCCTCAATCCTCAATCTTCAATCCTCAGTCCTCAAAACTCAATCCTCAATCCTCATCCTCAACCCTCAATCATCAATCCTCAACCTTCAATACTCAATCCTCAATCCTCAATCCTAAATCCTCAATACTCAATCATCAATCCTCAATCTACAATCCTCAACACTCAATCTTTAATCATCAATCCTCTATCCTCAATCTTCAATCCTCAATCCTCAGTCCTTAAACCTCAATCCCGATTCCTCAACCCTGAATCCTCAATCTTCAGCCCTCAGTCCTCAACAATCAGGTTACAATCCTCAATCCTCAATGGAATATCCTCAATTCACAGTTTCCAATACACAATACTCATTCTGCAATCTTCAAATCTCTATCCACAAACATCAATACTCACCACTCAACCCTCAACACTCAGTCCTCAATGTTCAATCCTCAATCCTTAATTCTCAATATTCAATGCTCAATACTCAATCTTTAATCCTCAATCCTCAATCTTCAATCCTCAATCCTCAATCCTCAATCTTCAATCCTCAGTCCTCAATACTCAATCCTCAATCCTCAATCCTCAGTCCTCAGTCCTTAAACCTCAATCCTCAACCCTCAGCCCTCATCCTCAATCCTCAATCCTCAATCCTCAATCCTCAATCTTCAATCCTCAATACTCAACCTTCAATCCTCAATCCTCAATCCTCAGTCCTCAAACCTCAATTCTGAATCCTCAACCCTGAATCCTCAATCTTCAGCCCTCAGTCCTCAACAATCAGGTTACAATCCTCAATCCTCAATGGAATATCCTCAATTCACAGTTTCCAATACACAATACTCATTCTGCAATCTTCAAATCTCTATCCACAAACATCAATACTCACCACTCAACCCTCAACACTCAGTCCTCAATGTTCAATCCTCAATCCTTAATTCTCAATATTCAATCCTCAATACTCAATCTTTAATCCTCAATCCTCAATCTTCAATCCTCAGTCCTCAATCCTCAATCCTCAATCCTCAATCTTCAATCCTCAATACTCAATCTTCAATCCTCGATCCTCAATCCTAGATCCTCAATCCCCAATCCTCAATCCTCAATACCCAATCCTCAACCTTCAATCCTCAATACTCAATCTTTAATCCTCAATCCTCAATCCTCAATACTCAATCCTCAATCCTCAGTTCTCAATCCTCAATCTTCTACCTCAATACTCAATCTTCAATCCTCAATCCTCAATCCTCAATCCTCAATCCTCATTCTTCAATCCTCAATACCCAATCCTCAATCTTCAATCCTCAATCCTCAATCCCCAATTCTCAATCCTCAATCCTCAATCCTCAGACCTCAAACATCAATACTCAACCCTCAGTCCTCGTCCTCAATCCTGAATCCTCAATCCTGAATCCTCAATCTTCATACATCAGTCCTCAACAATCAGTTGTCAATTCTCAATCCTCAGTAGAATATCATCAATTCACAGTTTTCAATACCCAATACTCAATCTGAAATCTTCAAATCTCAATCCACAAACATCAATTCCCATCACTCAACCCTCAACACTAAGTCCTCAATCTTCAATCCTCAACCCTCAATACTCAACCTTCAATCCTCAATACTCAATCTTCAATCCTCAATTCTCAATCCTCAATCCTCAATCCTCAAACCTCAAACATCAATACTCAACCCTCAGTCCTCCTCCTCAATCCACAACCCTCAATCCCCAATCCTCAATCTTCAATCATCAATATTCAATCTTTACTCATCAATCCTCAATCCTCAATCTTCAATACACAATCCCCAATCCTCAATCCTCAATCCGCAATCCTCAATCCTCAATCCTCAATCCTCAATCTTCAATCCTCAATACTCAGTCGTCAATACTCAATCCTCAATCCTAAATCCTCAGTCCTCATTCTTCAATCCTCAATACCCAATCCTCAATCTTCAATCCTCAATCCTCAATCCTCAATTCTCAATCCTCAATCCTCTTTCCTCAGACCTCAAACATTAATACTCAACCCTCAGTCCGCGTCCTCAATCCACAACCCTCAATCCTCAATCCTCAATCTACAATCAACAATATTCAATCTTCAATCCTCAATCCTCAATCCTCGATACTCAATCCTCAATCCTCAATGTGCAACCCTCAATACCCAATCCTCAATCTTCAATCCTCAATCCTCAATCCTCAATCCTCAATTCTCAATCCTCAATCCTCAGTCCTCAGTCCTCAAATCTCAATCCTCAACCCTCAGCCCTCATCGTCAATTCTCAATCCTCAATTCTCAATCCTCAATCTTCAATCCTCAATACTCAATCTTCAATCCACAATCCTCAATCATCAATCCTCAATAGTCAATCTTCAATCCTCAATCCTCAATCCTCAATACTCAATCCTGAATCCTCAGTCCTCAATCTTCAATCTTCAATCCTCAATCCTCAATCTACAATCATCAATATTCAATCTTCAATCCTCAATCCTCAATCCTCGATACTCAATCCTCAATCCTCAATGTTCAATCCTCAATACCCAATCCTCAATCTTCAACCCTCAATCCTCAATCCTCAATCCTCAATTCTCAATCCTCAATTCTCAGTCCTCAGTCCTCAAACCTCAACCCTCAACCCGCAGCCCTCATCGGCAATTCTCAATCCTCAATCCTCAATCCTCAATCTTCAATCCTCAATACTCAATCTTCAATCCACAATCCTCAATCTTCAATCCTCAATACTGAATCTTCAATCCTCAATCCTCAATCCTCAATACTCAATCCTCAATCCTCAGTCCTCAATCCTCAATCTTCTACCTCAATACTCAATCTTCAATCCTCAATCCTCAATCCTCAATACTCAATCCTCAATCCTCAGTTCTCAATCCTCAATCTTCAATCCTCAATCCTCAATCTACAATCATCAATATTCAATCTTCAATCCTCAATCCTCAATCCTCGATACTCAATCCTCAATCCTCAATGTTCAATCCTCAATACCCAATCCTCAATCTTCAATCCTCAATCCTCAATCCTCAATCCTCAATCCTCAATTCTCAATCCTCAATCCTCAGTCCTCAGTCCTCAAACCTCAATCCTCAACACTCAGCCCTCATCGTCAATTCTCAATCCTCAATTCTCAATCCTCAATCTTCAATCCTCAATACTCAATCTTCAATCCACAATCCTCAATCCTCAATCCTCAATCCTCAATCCTCAATCTTCAATCCTCAACCTTCAATACTCAATCCTCAATCCTCAATCCTCAATCCTCAATCCTCAATCCTCAATCATCAATGCTTAGGCTTCAATCCTCAACACTCAATCTTTAATCATCAATCCTCAATCCTCAATCTTCAATCCTCAATCCTCAATCCTGCATCCTCAATCCTCAATCCTCAATCCTCAATCCTCAATCCTCAATATTCAATCCTCAATACTCAATCTTCAATCCTCGATCCTCAATCCTAAATCCTCAGTCCTCATTCTTCAATCCTCAATACCCAATCCTCAATCTTCAATCCTCAATCCTCAATCCTCAATTCTCAATCCTCAATCCTCAATCTTCTGACCTCAAACATCAATAATCAACCCTCAGTCCTCGTCCTCAATCCACAACCCTCAGTCCTCAATCCTCAATCTTCAATCATCAATATTCAATATTCAATCCTCAATACTCAATCTTCAATCCACAATCCTCAATCTTCAATCCTCAATACTCAATCTTCAATCCTCAATCCTCAATCCTCAATACTCAATCCTCAATCCTCAGTCCTCAATCCTCAATACTCAATCTTCAATCCTCAATCCTCAGTCCTCAAACCTCAATTCTGAATCCTCAATCCTGAATCCTAAATCTTCAGCCCTCAGTCCTCAACAATCAGTTGCCAATAATCAATCCTCAATAGAATACAGTCAATTCACAATCTTCAATACGCAATACTCAATCTGCAATCTTCGAATCTGCATATCTCTATCCACAAACGTCAATTCTCATCACTCAACCCTCAACACTCAGACCTCAATGTTAAATCCTCAATCCTCAATTCTCAATCTTCAATCCTCAATACTCAATCTTTAATCCTCAATCCTCAATCCTCAATCTTCAATCCTCAGTCCTCAAAACTCAATCCTCAATCCTCATCCTCAACCCTCAATCATCAATCCTCAACCTTCAATACTCAATCCTCAATCCTCAATCCTAAATCCTCAATACTCAATCATCAATCCTCAATCTACAATCCTCAACACTCAATCTTTAATCATCAATCCTCTATCCTCAATCTTCAATCCTCAATCCTCAGTCCTTAAACCTCAATCCCGATTCCTCAACCCTGAATCCTCAATCTTCAGCCCTCAGTCCTCAACAATCAGGTTACAATCCTCAATCCTCAATGGAATATCCTCAATTCACAGTTTCCAATACACAATACTCATTCTGCAATCTTCAAATCTCTATCCACAAACATCAATACTCACCACTCAACCCTCAACACTCAGTCCTCAATGTTCAATCCTCAATCCTTAATTCTCAATATTCAATGCTCAATACTCAATCTTTAATCCTCAATCCTCAATCTTCAATCCTCAATCCTCAATCCTCAATCTTCAATCCTCAGTCCTCAATACTCAATCCTCAATCCTCAATCCTCAGTCCTCAGTCCTTAAACCTCAATCCTCAACCCTCAGCCCTCATCCTCAATCCTCAATCCTCAATCCTCAATCCTCAATCTTCAATCCTCAATACTCAATCTTCAATCCTCAATCCTCAATCCTCAGTCCTCAAACCTCAATTCTGAATCCTCAACCCTGAATCCTCAATCTTCAGCCCTCAGTCCTCAACAATCAGGTTACAATCCTCAATCCTCAATGGAATATCCTCAATTCACAGTTTCCAATACACAATACTCATTCTGCAATCTTCAAATCTCTATCCACAAACATCAATACTCACCACTCAACCCTCAACACTCAGTCCTCAATGTTCAATCCTCAATCCTTAATTCTCAATATTCAATCCTCAATACTCAATCTTTAATCCTCAATCCTCAATCTTCAATCCTCAGTCCTCAATCCTCAATCCTCAATCCTCAATCTTCAATCCTCAATACTCAATCTTCAATCCTCGATCCTCAATCCTAGATCCTCAATCCCCAATCCTCAATCCTCAATACCCAATCCTCAACCTTCAATCCTCAATACTCAATCTTTAATCCTCAATCCTCAATCCTCAATACTCAATCCTCAATCCTCAGTTCTCAATCCTCAATCTTCTACCTCAATACTCAATCTTCAATCCTCAATCCTCAATCCTCAATCCTCAATCCTCATTCTTCAATCCTCAATACCCAATCCTCAATCTTCAATCCTCAATCCTCAATCCCCAATTCTCAATCCTCAATCCTCAATCCTCAGACCTCAAACATCAATACTCAACCCTCAGTCCTCGTCCTCAATCCTGAATCCTCAATCCTGAATCCTCAATCTTCATACATCAGTCCTCAACAATCAGTTGTCAATTCTCAATCCTCAGTAGAATATCATCAATTCACAGTTTTCAATACCCAATACTCAATCTGAAATCTTCAAATCTCAATCCACAAACATCAATTCCCATCACTCAACCCTCAACACTAAGTCCTCAATCTTCAATCCTCAACCCTCAATACTCAACCTTCAATCCTCAATACTCAATCTTCAATCCTCAATTCTCAATCCTCAATCCTCAATCCTCAAACCTCAAACATCAATACTCAACCCTCAGTCCTCCTCCTCAATCCACAACCCTCAATCCCCAATCCTCAATCTTCAATCATCAATATTCAATCTTTACTCATCAATCCTCAATCCTCAATCTTCAATACACAATCCCCAATCCTCAATCCTCAATCCGCAATCCTCAATCCTCAATCCTCAATCCTCAATCTTCAATCCTCAATACTCAGTCGTCAATACTCAATCCTCAATCCTAAATCCTCAGTCCTCATTCTTCAATCCTCAATACCCAATCCTCAATCTTCAATCCTCAATCCTCAATCCTCAATTCTCAATCCTCAATCCTCTTTCCTCAGACCTCAAACATTAATACTCAACCCTCAGTCCGCGTCCTCAATCCACAACCCTCAATCCTCAATCCTCAATCTACAATCAACAATATTCAATCTTCAATCCTCAATCCTCAATCCTCGATACTCAATCCTCAATCCTCAATGTGCAACCCTCAATACCCAATCCTCAATCTTCAATCCTCAATCCTCAATCCTCAATCCTCAATTCTCAATCCTCAATCCTCAGTCCTCAGTCCTCAAATCTCAATCCTCAACCCTCAGCCCTCATCGTCAATTCTCAATCCTCAATTCTCAATCCTCAATCTTCAATCCTCAATACTCAATCTTCAATCCACAATCCTCAATCATCAATCCTCAATAGTCAATCTTCAATCCTCAATCCTCAATCCTCAATACTCAATCCTGAATCCTCAGTCCTCAATCTTCAATCTTCAATCCTCAATCCTCAATCTACAATCATCAATATTCAATCTTCAATCCTCAATCCTCAATCCTCGATACTCAATCCTCAATCCTCAATGTTCAATCCTCAATACCCAATCCTCAATCTTCAACCCTCAATCCTCAATCCTCAATCCTCAATTCTCAATCCTCAATTCTCAGTCCTCAGTCCTCAAACCTCAACCCTCAACCCGCAGCCCTCATCGGCAATTCTCAATCCTCAATCCTCAATCCTCAATCTTCAATCCTCAATACTCAATCTTCAATCCACAATCCTCAATCTTCAATCCTCAATACTGAATCTTCAATCCTCAATCCTCAATCCTCAATACTCAATCCTCAATCCTCAGTCCTCAATCCTCAATCTTCTACCTCAATACTCAATCTTCAATCCTCAATCCTCAATCCTCAATACTCAATCCTCAATCCTCAGTTCTCAATCCTCAATCTTCAATCCTCAATCCTCAATCTACAATCATCAATATTCAATCTTCAATCCTCAATCCTCAATCCTCGATACTCAATCCTCAATCCTCAATGTTCAATCCTCAATACCCAATCCTCAATCTTCAATCCTCAATCCTCAATCCTCAATCCTCAATCCTCAATTCTCAATCCTCAATCCTCAGTCCTCAGTCCTCAAACCTCAATCCTCAACACTCAGCCCTCATCGTCAATTCTCAATCCTCAATTCTCAATCCTCAATCTTCAATCCTCAATACTCAATCTTCAATCCACAATCCTCAATCCTCAATCCTCAATCCTCAATCCTCAATCTTCAATCCTCAACCTTCAATACTCAATCCTCAATCCTCAATCCTCAATCCTCAATCCTCAATCCTCAATCATCAATGCTTAGGCTTCAATCCTCAACACTCAATCTTTAATCATCAATCCTCAATCCTCAATCTTCAATCCTCAATCCTCAATCCTGCATCCTCAATCCTCAATCCTCAATCCTCAATCCTCAATCCTCAATATTCAATCCTCAATACTCAATCTTCAATCCTCGATCCTCAATCCTAAATCCTCAGTCCTCATTCTTCAATCCTCAATACCCAATCCTCAATCTTCAATCCTCAATCCTCAATCCTCAATTCTCAATCCTCAATCCTCAATCTTCTGACCTCAAACATCAATAATCAACCCTCAGTCCTCGTCCTCAATCCACAACCCTCAGTCCTCAATCCTCAATCTTCAATCATCAATATTCAATATTCAATCCTCAATACTCAATCTTCAATCCACAATCCTCAATCTTCAATCCTCAATACTCAATCTTCAATCCTCAATCCTCAATCCTCAATACTCAATCCTCAATCCTCAGTCCTCAATCCTCAATACTCAATCTTCAATCCTCAATCCTCAGTCCTCAAACCTCAATTCTGAATCCTCAATCCTGAATCCTAAATCTTCAGCCCTCAGTCCTCAACAATCAGTTGCCAATAATCAATCCTCAATAGAATACCCTCAATTCACAATCTTCAATACGCAATACTCAATCTGCAATCTTCGAATCTGCATATCTCTATCCACAAACGTCAATTCTCATCACTCAACCCTCAACACTCAGACCTCAATGTTAAATCCTCAATCCTCAATTCTCAATCTTCAATCCTCAATACTCAATCTTTAATCCTCAATCCTCAATCCTCAATCTTCAATCCTCAGTCCTCAAAACTCAATCCTCAATCCTCATCCTCAACCCTCAATCATCAATCCTCAACCTTCAATACTCAATCCTCAATCCTCAATCCTAAATCCTCAATACTCAATCATCAATCCTCAATCTACAATCCTCAACACTCAATCTTTAATCATCAATCCTCTATCCTCAATCTTCAATCCTCAATCCTCAGTCCTTAAACCTCAATCCCGATTCCTCAATCCTGAATCCTCAATCTTTAGCCCTCAGTCCTCAGCAATCAATTGTCAATCCTCAATCCTCAATAGAATATCCTCAATTCACAGTTTTCAATACTCAATCCCCATTCTTCAATCTTCAAATCTCAATCCACAGACATCAATTCCCATCACTCAACCCTCAACACTAAGTCCTCAATCTTCAATCCTCAATCCTCAATCCTCAACCTGCAATCCTCAATACTCAATCTTCAATCCTCAATTCTCAATCCTCAATCCTCAATCCTCAGACCTCAAACATCAATACTCAACCCTCAGTCCTCGTCCTCAATCGACAACCCTCAATCCTCAATCCTCAACCTTCAATCATCAATATTCAATCTTCAATCCTCAATCCTCAATCCTCAATCCTCAATCTACAATCATCAATATTCAATCTTCAATCCTCAATCCTCAATCCTCGATACTCAATCCTCAATCCTCAATGTTCAATCCTCAATACCCAATCCTCAATCTTCAATCCTCAATCCTCAATCCTCAATACTCAATCTTCAATCCTCAATCCTCAGTCCTCAAACCTCAATTCTGAATCCTCAATACTGAATCCTAAATCTTCAGCCCTCAGTCCTCAACAATCAGTTGCCAATCATCAATCCTCAATATTATATCCTCAATTCACAGTCTTCAATACTCAATACTCAATCTGCAATCTTCGAATCAGCATATCTCTATCCACAAACGTCAATTCTCATCACTCAACCCTCAACACATCAGACCTCAATGTTAAATCCTCAATCCTCAATTCTCTATCTTCAATCCTCAATACTGAATCTTCAACACTCAATCCTCAATCCTCAATCCTCAATCCTCAAACCTCAGTCCTCATCCTCAATTCTCAATTCTCAATCCTCAATTTTCAATCCTCAACCCTCTATTTTCAATCCTAAATAATCAATCTCCAATACTAGATCCTCAATCCCCAATCCTCAATCCTCAATACCCAATCCTAAATCTTCAATCCTCAATCCTCAATTATCAATTCTCAATCCTCAATCCTCAATTCTCTGTCCTCAAACCTCAATCCTCAACCCTCAGTCATCGTCCTCAAACCCCAACCCTCAATCCTCAATCCTCAATCTTCAATCCTCAATACTCAATCTTCAATCCACAATCCTCAATCTTCAATCCTCAATACTCAATCTTTCATCCTCAATCCTCAATCCTCAACACTCAATCCTCAATCCTCAGTCCTCAATCCTCAATCTTCAATCCTCAACACTCAATCTTCAATCCTCAATCCTCAATCCTCAATTCTCAATCCTCATTCTTCAATCCTCATTACCCGATCCACAATCCTCATTCCTCAATCCTCAATCCTCAATTCTCAACCCTCAATCCTCAATGATCATTCTTCAATCCTCAATCCTCAGTCTTCAAACCTCAATTCTGAATCCTCAATCCTGAATCCTCAATCTTCAGGCCTCAGTCCTCAGCAATCAGTTGACAATCCTCAATCCTCAATAGAATATCCTCAATTCACAGTTTTCAATACTCAATACTCAATCTGCAATCTTCAAACCTCTATCCACAAACATCAATTCTCATCACTGAACCCTCAACACTCAGTCCTCAATGTTCAATACTCAATCTTCAACCCACAATCCTCAATCGTCAATCTTCAATCCTCAATACTCAATCTGCAATCCTCTATCCTCAATCCTCAATCCTCAATCCTCATTCTTCAATCCTCAATACCCAATCCTCAATCTTCAATCCTCAATCCTCAATCCTCAATTCTCAATCCTGAATCCTCAGTCCTCAGTCCTTAAACCTCAATCCTCAACCCTCAGCCCTCATCCTCAATCCTCAATCCTCAATCCTCAATCCTCAATCTTCAATCCTCAATACTCAATCTTCAATCCTCAATCCTCCATCCTCTGTCCTCAAACCTCAATTCTGAATCCTCAACCCTGAAACCTCAATCTTCAGCCCTCAGTCCTCAACAATCAGGTTACAATCCTCAATCCTCAATGGAATATCCTCAATTCACAGTTTTCAATACACAATACTCATTCTGCAATCTTCAAATCTCTATCCACAAACATCAATTCTCACCACTCAACACTCAACACTCAGTCCTCAATGTTCAATCCTCAATCCCCAATTCTCAATCTTCAATCCTCAATACTCAGTCTTTAATCCTCAATCCTCAATCCTCAATCTTCAATCCTCAGTCCTCAATACTCAATCCTCAATCCTCATCCTCAACCCTCAATCATCAATCCTCAACCTTCAATACTCAATCCTCAATCCTCAATCCTAAATCCTCAATCCTCAATCATCAATCCTCAATCTTCAATCCTCAACACTCAATCTTTAATCATCAATCCTCAATCCTCAATCTTCAATCCTCAATCCTCAATCCTGAATCCTCAATCCTCAATCCTCAATCCTCAACCCTCAATCCTCAATCTTCAATCCTCAATACTCAATCTTCAATCCTCGATCGTCAATCTTCAATCCTCAATCCCCAGTCCTCAATCTTCAATACTCAATCCACAATCCTCAATCCTCAATCCTCAATCCTCAATCCTCAATCCTCATTCCTCAAACCTCAATCCTCAACCCACAGTCCTCATATTCAATTCTCAATTGTCCATCCTCAATCCTCAATTCTCAATCTTCAATCTTCAATAATCTATCTCCAATCCTAGATCCTCAATCCCAAATCCTCAATCTTCAATCCTCAGTACTCAATTTCTATCTGCGATCCTCAATCCTCAAACCTCAATCCTCAATCCGCAATCCGCAATATTCAATCTTCCATACTCAATCTTCAATCCTCAATCCTCAATCCTAAAATCCTCAGTCCTCAATATTCGACACACAACCCTCAACCACCAATCCTCAATACTCAACCATCAATGCTCAATTCTCGATACTCAATAGAATATCCTGAATTCTCAGTTTTCAATACCCAATCCTCATTCTTCTATGTTCAAGTCTCCATGCACAAACATCTATTCTCAGCACTCAACCCTCAACACTCAGTCCTCAATCTTCAATCCTCAATCCTCAATCCTCAATCTTCAATCCCCAATACTCAATCTTCAATCCTCAATTGTCAGTTCTCAATCCTCAATCCTCAATCCTCAGTCACCAATACTCAATCCTCGATTCCCAATCCTCAATCCACAATCCTCAATCCTCAATCCTCAACCCTCAATCCTCAAACCTCAATCCTCAGTCATGAATACTCCATCTTCAATACTCAATCCACAATCCTCAATCCTCAATCCTCAATCCTTAACCCTCAACCTTCAATCCTCAATCCCCAGTCCTCAACCTTCAATACTCAATGCTCAATCGTCAATCCTCAATCCTCTGTCCACAATCCTCAATCCTCAAACCTCAATCCTCAACCGTCAGTCCTCGTCATCAATCCTCAACCCTCAATCCTCAATCTTCAATCTTCAATCATCAATACTCAATCTTCAATCCTCAATCCTCAATCCTCAATCCTCAATCCTCAATACTCAACACACAACCCTCAACCATCAATTCTCAATACTCAACCATCAATCCTCAATTCTCAATACTCAATACTCAATAGAATATCCTGAATTCTCATGGTTCAATACTCAATCCACAATATTCAATTATTAAATCTCAATCCTCAAACCTCAATACACAACACTCAATCCTCAACACTCAGACCTCTCTCTTCAATCCTCCATCCTCAGTCCTCAATCCTCAAGAGTCAATCCTCCGTCCTCAATCCTCAAACCTCAATTCTCAGTCCTCAAACCTCAATCCCGAATCCTCAACCCTGAATCCTCAATCTTCAGCCCTCAGTCCGCAAAAATCAATTGTCAATCCTCAATCCTCAATAGAATATCCTCAATTCACAGTTTTCAATACTCAATCACCATTCTTCAATCTTCAAATCTCAATCGACAAACATCAATTCTCTTCACTCAACCCTCAACACTCAGTCCTCAATCTTCAATCCTCAATCCTCGATCCTCAATCTTCAATCCTCAATACACAATATTCAATCCTCAATCCTCAATTCTCAGACCACAATACACAATCCTCATTCGTCAATCCTCAATCCCCAATCCTCAATCTTCAATCCTCAATCCTCAATCCTCAATCCTCAATCCTCAATCTTCAATACACAATACTCAACCTTCAATCCTCAATCCTCAATCCTCAATCCTCAATCCTCGATCCTCAGTCCTCAATACTCAACACACAACCCTCAACCGTCAATCCTCAATACTCAACCATCAATACTCAATTCTCAATACTCAATAGAATATCCTGAATTCTCATGTTTCAATACTCAATCCACAATATTCAATAACCAAATCTCAATCCTCAAACATCAATTCTCAACACTCAATCCTCAACACTCAGTCCTTTCTCTTCAATCTTCCATCATCAATCCTCTATCCTCAAGCGTCAATCCTCAATCCTCAATCCTCAACCCTCAATCTTCAGTCCTCAAACGTCATTGCCGAATCCTCAATCCTGAATCCTCAATCTTCATCCCTCAGTCCGCAAAAATCAATTGTCAATCCTCAATCCTCAATAGAATATCCTCAATTCACAGTTTACCATACTCAATCCCCAACCTTCAATCTTCAAATCTCAATCCACAAACATCAATACTCATCACTCAACCCTCAACACTCAGCCCTCAATCTTCAATCCTCAATCCTCAATACTCAATCCTCTGTCCTCAATCTTCAATACTCAATCCTCAATCCTAAAATCCTCAATCCGCAATATTCAACACACAACCATCAAACATCCATCCTCAATACTCAACCATCAATCCTCAATTCTCAATACTCAATAGAATATCCTGAATTCTCAGTTTTCAATACTCAATCCTCACTCTTCAATCTTCAAGTCTCCATCCACAAACACCTATTCTCATCTCTCAGCCCTCAACACTCAGTCCTCAATCTTCAATCCTCAAAACACAATCCTCGATCCTCAATCGTCAATCCTCAATCCCCAATACTCTATCATCAATCCTCAATGTTCAATCCTCAATCCGCAATCCTCAATCATCAATCCTCAATCCTCAATCCTCAATCCTCATTCCTCAAACCGCAATTCTCAACCCTCAGTCCTCATCCTCCATCCTCAATCCTCAATACTCAGTCCTCAATCTTCAATCCTCAATCCTCAATCCTCAAACCTCAATCCTCAGTCATGAATACTCCATCTTCAATACTCAATCCACAATCCTCAATGATCGATCCTCAATCCTCAATCCTCAATCCTCATTCCTCAATCCTCAATCCTCAACACTCAGTCCTCATACTCAATTCTCAATTCTCAATCCTCAATCCTCAATTCTCAATCTTCAATCCTCAATAATCAATCTCCAATCCTAGATCCTCAATCCCCAATCCTCAATCTTCAATACTCAATGCTCAATCGTCTATCCTCAATCCTCAGTCCACAATCCTCAATCCTCAAACCTCAATCCTCAACCGTCAGTCCTCGTCATCAATCCTCAAACCTCAATCCTCAATCCTCAATCTTCAATCATCAATACTCAATCTTCAATCCTCAACCCTCAATCCTCAATCCTCAATCCTCAATCCTCAATATTCAACACACAACCCTCAACCATCAATTCTCAATACTCAACCATCAATCCTCAATTCTCAATACTCAATACTCAATAGAATATCCTGAATTCCCATGGTCCAATACTCAATCCACAATATTCAATAATCAAATCTCAATCCTCAAACCTCAATTCTCATCACTCAACCCTGAACACTCAGACCTCAATCTTCAATCCTCAATCCTCTATCCTCAATCTTCAATCCTGAATACACAATCTTCAATCCTCAATCCTCAATTCTCAGTCCTCTATACTCAATCCTCAACCGTCAATCCTCAATCCCCAATCCTCAATCTTCAATCCTCAATCCTCAATCCTCAATCCTCAATCTTCAATCCTCAATCTTCAATCCTCAATACTCAATCTTCAATCCTCAATCCTCAATCCTCAATCCTCAATCCTCAATCCTCAGTCCTCAATACTCAACGCACAACCCTCAACCGTCAATCCTCAATACTCAACCATCAATACTCAATTCTCAATACTCAATAGAATATCCTGAATTCTCATGTTTCAGTACTCAATCCACAATATTCAATAATCAAATCTCAATCCTCAAACATCAATTCTCAACACTCAATCCTCAACATTCAGTACTCACTCTTCAATCTTCCATCATCAAACCTCTATCCTCAAGCTTCAATCCTCAATCCTCAATCCTCAACCCTCAATCCTCAGTCCTCAAACCTCAATTCCGACTCCTCAATCCTGAATCCTCAATCTTCATCCCTCAGTCCGCAACAATCAATTGTCAATCCCCTATCCTCAATAGAGTATGTTCAATTCACAGTTTTCTGTACTCAATCCCCAAGCTTCAATCTTCAAATCTCAATCCACAAACATCAATTCTCATCACTCAACCCTCAACACTCAGTCCTCAACCTTCAAACCTCAATCCTCAACCCTCAATCGTCAATCCTCAATCCCCAATACTCTATCGTCAATCCTCAACCCTCAATCCTCAATCCTCAATCCTCAATCCTCAATCTTCAATCCTCAATACTCAATCTTCAATCTTCAGTCCTCAATCCTCAATCCTCAATCCTCAATCCGCAATCCTCAATCTTCAATCCTCAATACTCAATCTTCAATACTCAATCCTCAATGTTCTATCTTCAGGTCTCCATCCACAAACATCTATTCTCATCACTCAACCCTCAACCCTCAGTCCTCGTCCTCCATCCTCAATCCTCATTCTTCAATCCTCAACACTCAATCTTCATTCACCAATCCTCAATCCTCAATCCTCAATCCTCAATCCGCAATCCTCAATCTTCTATCCTCAATACTCAACCTTCAATCCCCAACCCTCAATCCTGAAATCCTGAAACCTCAATATTCAACACACAACACTCAACCCTCAGTCCTCAATACTCAGTCATCAATCCTCAATTCTCAATACTCAATAGAATATCCTGAATTCTCAGTTTTCAATACCCAATCCTCAATCTTCAATCTTCAAGTCTCCATCCACAAACATCTATTCTCATCACTCAACCCTCAACACTCAGTCCTCAATCTTCAATCCTCAATCCTCAATCCTCAATCTTCAATCCTCAATACTCAATCTTCAATCCTCAATCCTCAACCCACAATCCTCAATCCTCAATCCTCAGTCATCAATACTCAATCTTCGATACTCAATTCCCAATCCTCAATCCTCAATCCTCAATCCTCAATCCTCAATCCTCATTCCTCAAACCTCAATCCTCAACCCTCAATCCACAATCCTCAATCCACAATCCTCAGTCATCAATACACAATCTTCGATACTCAATCCCCAATCCTCAATCCTCAATCCTCAATCCTCAATCCTCAATCTTCAATCGTCAATCCTCAATCCCCAATACTCTATCATCAATCCTCAATCCTCAATCCTCAATCCGCAATCCTCAATCGTCAATCCTCAATCCTCAATCCTCAATCCTCATTCCTCAAACCGCAATTCTCAACCCTCAGTCCTCATCCTCCATCCTCAATCCTCAATACTCAGTCCTCAATATTCAATCCTCAATCCTCAATCCTCAAACCTCAATCCTCAGTCATGAATACTCCGTCTTCAATACTCAATCCACAATCCTCAATGATCGATCCTCAATCCTCAATCCTCAATCCTCATTCCTCAATCCTCAATCCTCAACACTCAGTCCTCATACTCAATTCTCAATTCTCAATCCTCAATCCTCAATTCTCAATCTTCAATCCTCAATAACCAATCTCCAATCCTAGATCCTCAATCCCCAATCCTCAATCTTCAATACTCAATGCTCAATCGTCTATCCTCAATCCTCAGTCCACAATCCTCAATCCTCAAACCTCAATCCTCAACCGTCAGTCCTCGTCATCAATCCTCAAACCTCAATCCTCATTCCTCAATCTTCAATCATCAATACTCAATCTTCAATCCTCAACCCTCAATCCTCAATCCTCAATCCTCAATCCTCAATATTCAACACACAACCCCCAACCATCAATTCTCAATACTCAACCATCAATCCTCAATTCTCAATACTCAATACTCAATAGAATATCCTGAATTCCCATGGTCCAATACTGAATCCACAATATTCAATAATCAAATCTCAATCCTCAAACCTCAATTCTCATCACTCAACCCTGAACACTCAGACCTCAATCTTCAATCCTCAATCCTCTATCCTCAATCTTCAATCCTGAATACACAATCTTCAATCCTCAATCCTCAATTCTCAGTCCTCTATACTCAATCCTCAACCGTCAATCCTCAATCCCCAATCCTCAATCTTCAATCCTCAATCCTCAATCCTCAATCCTCAATCTTCAATCCTCAATCTTCAATCCTCAATACTCAATCTTCAATCCTCAATCCTCAATCCTCAATCCTCAATCCTCAATCCTCAATCCTCAGTCCTCAATACTCAACGCACAACCCTCAACCGTCAATCCTCAATACTCAACCATCAATACTCAATTCTCAATACTCAATAGAATATCCTGAATTCTCATGTTTCAGTACTCAATCCACAATATTCAATAATCAAATCTCAATCCTCAAACATCAATTCTCAACACTCAATCCTCAAGATTCAGTACTCACTCTTCAATCCTCAATCATCAATCCTCAATACCCAATCTTCAATACTCAGTCCTCAGTCCTAAAATCCTCAATCCTCAATATTCAACACACAACCCTCAAACATCAATCCTCAATACTCAAGCATCAATCCTCAATTCTCAATACTCAATAGAATATCCTGAATTCTCATTTTTCAATACGCAATCCTCACTCTTCAATCTTCAAGTCTCCATCCATAAACACCTATTCTCATGACTCAGCCCTCAACACTCGGTCCTCAATCTTCAATCCTCAAACCTCAATCCTTAATCTTCAATCCTCAATACTCAACCTTCAATCCTCAAACCTCAAACCTCAATCCTCAACCGTCAGTCCTCGTCCTCAATCCTCAACCCTCAATCCTCAATCCTCAATCATCAATCATCAACACTCAATCTTCAATCCTCAATCCTCAGTCCTCAATCCTCAATCCTCAATCCTCAATATCCAAAACACAACCCTCAACCACCAATCCTCAATACTCAAATATCAATCCTCAATTCTCAATACTCAATAGAATATCCTGAATTCTCAGTTTTCAATAGCCAATCCTCATTCTTCTATGTTCAAGTCTCCATGCACAAACATCTATTCTCATCACTCAACCCTCAACACTCAGTCCTCAATCTTCAATCCTCAATCCTCAATCCTCAATCTTCAATCCCCAATACTCAATCTTCAATCCTCAATTGCCAGTTCTCAATCCTCAATCCTCAATCCTCAGTCACCAATACTCAATCCTCGATTCCCAATCCTCAATCCACAATCCTCAATCCTCAATCCTCAACCCTCAATCCTCAAACCTCCATCCTCAGTCATGAATACTCCATCTTCAATACTCAATCCACAATCCTCAATCCTCAATCCTCAATCCTTAACCCTCAATCTTCAATCCTCAACCCTCAATCCTCAAACATCAATCCTCAGTCATGAATACTCCATCTTCAATACTCAATCCACAATCCTCAATCCTCAATCTTCAATCCTCAATACTCAATCTTCAATCTTCAGTCCTCAATCCTCAATCCTCAATCCTCAATCCGCAATCCTCAATCTTCAATCCTCAATACTCAATCTTCAATACTCAATCCTCAATGTTCTATCTTCAGGTCTCCATCCACAAACATCTATTCTCATCACTCAACCCTCAACCCTCAGTCCTCGTCCTCCATCCTCAATCCTCATTCTTCAATCCTCAACACTCAATCTTCATTGACCAATCCTCAATCCTCAATCCTCAATCCTCAATCCGCAATCCTCAATCTTCTATCCTCAATACTCAACCTTCAATCCCCAACCCTCAATCCTGAAATCCTGAATCCTCAATATTCAACACACAACACTCAACCCTCGGTCCTCAATACTCAGTCATCAATCCTCAATTCTCAATACTCAATAGAATATCCTGAATTCTCAGTTTTCAATACTCAATCCTCAATCTTCAATCTTCAAGTCTCCATCCACAAACATCTATTCTCATCACTCAACCCTCAACACTCAGTCCTCAATCTTCAATCCTCAATCCTCAATCCTCAATCTTCAATCCTCATTACTCAATCTTCAATCCTCAATCCTCAACCCACAATCATCAATCCTCAATCCTCAGTCATCAATACTCAATCTTCGATACTCAATTCCCAATCCTCAATCCTCAATCCTCAATCCTCAATCCTCAATCCTCATTCCTCAAACCTCAATCCTCAACCCTCAATCCACAATCCTCAATCCACAATCCTCAGTCATCTATACATAATCTTCGATACTCAATCCCCAATCCTCAATCCTCAATCCTCAATCCTCAATCCTCAGTCTTCAATCGTCAATCCTCAATCCCCAATACTCTATCATCAATCCTCAATCCTCAATCCTCAATCCGCAATCCTCAATCGTCAATCCTCAATCCTCAATCCTCAATCCTCATTCCTCAAACCGCAATTCTCAACCCTCAGTCCTCATCCTCCATCCTCAATCCTCAACACTCAGTCCTCAATATTCAATCCTCAATAACCAATCTCCAATCCTAGATCCTCAATCCCCAATCCTCAATCTTCAATACTCAATGCTCAATCGTCTATCCTCAATCCTCAGTCCACAATCCTCAATCCTCAAACCTCAATCCTCAACCGTCAGTCCTCGTCATCAATCCTCAAACCTCAATCCTCATTCCTCAATCTTCAATCATCAATACTCAATCTTCAATCCTCAACCCTCAATCCTCAATCCTCAATCCTCAATATTCAACACACAACCCTCAACCATCAATTCTCAATACTCAACCATCAATCCTCAATTCTCAATACTCAATACTCAATAGAATATCCTGAATTCCCATGGTCCAATACTGAATCCACAATATCCAATAATCAAATCTCAATCCTCAAACCTCAATTCTCATCACTCAACCCTGAACACTCAGACCTCAATCTTCAATCCTCAATCCTCTATCCTCAATCTTCAATCCTGAATACACAATCTTCAATCCTCAATCCTCAATTCTCAGTCCTCTATACTCAATCCTCAACCGTCAATCCTCAATCCCCAATCCTCAATCTTCAATCCTCAATCCTCAATCCTCAATCCTCAATCTTCAATCCTCAATCTTCAATCCTCAATACTCAATCTTCAATCCTCAATCCTCAATCCTCAATCCTCAATCCTCAATCCTCAATCCTCAGTCCTCAATACTCAACGCACAACCCTCAACCGTCAATCCTCAATACTCAACCATCAATACTCAATTCTCAATACTCAATAGAATATCCTGAATTCTCATGTTTCAGTACTCAATCCACAATATTCAATAATCAAATCTCAATCCTCAAACATCAATTCTCAACACTCAATCCTCAACATTCAGTACTCACTCTTCAATCCTCAATCATCAATCCTCAATACCCAATCTTCAATACTCAGTCCTCAGTCCTAAAATCCTCAATCCTCAATATTCAACACACAACCCTCAAACATCAATCCTCAATACTCAAGCATCAATCCTCAATTCTCAATACTCAATAGAATATCCTGAATTCTCATTTTTCAATACTCAATCCTCACTCTTCAATCTTCAAGTCTCCATCCATAAACACCTATTCTCATGACTCAGCCCTCAACACTCGGTCCTCAATCTTCAATCCTCAAACCTCAATCCTTAATCTTCAATCCTCAATACTCAACCTTCAATCCTCAAACCTCAAACCTCAATCCTCAACCGTCAGTCCTCGTCCTCAATCCTCAACCCTCAATCCTCAATCCTCAATCATCAATCATCAACACTCAATCTTCAATCCTCAATCCTCAGTCCTCAATCCTCAATCCTCAATCCTCAATATCCAAAACACAACCCTCAACCACCAATCCTCAATACTCAAATATCAATCCTCAATTCTCAATACTCAATAGAATATCCTGAATTCTCAGTTTTCAATACCCAATCCTCATTCTTCTATGTTCAAGTCTCCATGCACAAACATCTATTCTCATCACTCAACCCTCAACACTCAGTCCTCAATCTTCAATCCTCAATCCTCAATCCTCAATCTTCAATCCCCAATACTCAATCTTCAATCCTCAATTGTCAGTTCTCAATCCTCAATCCTCAATCCTCAGTCACCAATACTCAATCCTCGATTCCCAATCCTCAATCCACAATCCTGAATCCTCAATCCTCAACCCTCAATCCTCAAACCTCCATCCTCAGTCATGAATACTCCATCCTCAATCCCCAATCCTCAATCTTCAATCCTCAATCCTCAATCCTCAATCCTCAATCCTCAATCTTCAATCCACAATACTGAACCTTCAATCCTCAATCCTCAATCCTCAATCCTCAATCCTCGATCCTCAGTCCTCAATACTCAACACACAACCCTCAACCGTCAATCCTCAATACTCAACCATCAATACTCAATTCTCAATGCTCAATAGAATATCCTGAATTCTCATGTTTCAATACTCAATCCACAATATTCAATAACCAAATCTCAATCCTCAAACATCAATTCCCAACACGCAATCCTCAACACTCAGTCCTTTCTCTTCAATCTTCCATCATCAATCCTCTATCCTCAAGCGTCAATCCTCAATCCTCAATCCTCAACCCTCAATCCTCAGTCCTCAAACCTCATTGCCGAATCCTCAATCCTGAATCCTCAATCTTCATCCCTCAGTCCGCAAAAATCAATTGTCAATCCTCAATCCTCAATAGACTATCCTCAATTCACAGTTTACAATACTCAATCCCCAACCTTCAATCTTCAAATCTCAATCCACAAACATCAATTCTCATCACTCAACCCTCAACACTCAGCCCTCAATCTTCAATCCTCAATCCTCAATACTCAATCCTCTGTCCTCAATCTTCAATACTCAATCCTCAATCCTCAATCCTCAATATTTAACACACAACCCTCAACCATCAATTCTCAATACTCAACCATCAATCCTCAATTCTCAATACTCAATACTCAATAGAATATCCTGAATTCCCATGGTCCAATACTCATTCCACAATATTCAATAATCAAATCTCAATCCTCAAACCTCAATTCTCATCACTCAACCCTGAACACTCAGACCTCAATCTTCAATCCTCAATCCTCTATCCTCAATCTTCAATCCTGAATACACAATCTTCAATCCTCAATCCTCAATTCTCAGTCCTCTATACTCAATCCTCAACCGTCAATCCACAATCCCCAATCCTCAATCTTCAATCCTCAATCCTCAATCCTCAATCCTCAATCTTCAATCCTCAATCTTCAATCCTCAATACTCAATCTTCAATCCTCTATCCTCAATCCTCAATCCTCAATCCTCAATCCTCAATCCTCAGTCCTCAATACTCAACGCACAACCCTCAACCGTCAATCCTCAATACTCAACCATCAATACTCAATTCTCAATACTCAATAGAATATCCTGAATTCTCATGTTTCAGTACTCAATCCACAATATTCAATAATCAAATCTCAATCCTCAAACATCAATTCTCAACACTCAATCCTCAACATTCAGTACTCACTCTTCAATCTTCCATCATCAATCCTCTATCCTCAAGCGTCAATCCTGAATACACAATCTTCAATCCTCCATCCTCAATCCTCAATCCTCAATCGTCAACCCTCAACTTTCAATCCTCAACCCTCAATCCTCAGTCCTCAAACCTCAATTCCGACTCCTCAATCCTGAATCCTCAATCTTCATCCCTCAGTCCGCAACAATCAATTGTCAATCCCCTATCCTCAATAGAGTATGTTCAATTCACAGTTTTCTGTACTCAATCCACAAGCTTCAATCTTCAAATCTCAATCCACAAACATCAATTCTCATCACTCAACCCTCAACACTCAGTCCTCAACCTTCAAACCTCAATCCTCAACCCTCAATCGTCAATCCTCAATCCCCAATACTCTACCGTCAATCCTCAACCCTCAATCCTCAATCCTCAATCCTCAATCCTCAATCTTCAATCCTCAATACTCAATCTTCAATCTTCAGTCCTCAATCCTCAATCCTCAATCCTCAATCCGCAATCCTCAATCTTCAATCCTCAATACTCAATCTTCAATACTCAATCCTCAATGTTCTATCTTCAGGTCTCCATCCACAAACATCTATTCTCATCACTCAACCCTCAACCCTCAGTCCTCGTCCTCCATCCTCAATCCTCATTCTTCAATCCTCAACACTCAATCTTCATTCACCAATCCTCAATCCTCAATCCTCAATCCTCAATCCGCAATCCTCAATCTTCTATCCTCAATACTCAACCTTCAATCCCCAATCCTCAATCCTGAAATCCTGAATCCTCAATATTCAACACACAACACTCAACCCTCAGTCCTCAATACTCAGTCATCAATCCTCAATTCTCAATACTCAATAGAATATCCTGAATTCTCAGTTTTCAATACTCAATCCTCAATCTTCAATCTTCAAGTCTCCATCCACAAACATCTATTCTCATCACTCAACCCTCAACACTCAGTCCTCAATCTTCAATCCTCAATCCTCAATCCTCAATCTTCAATCCTCAATACTCAATCTTCAATCCTCAATCCTCAACCCACAATCCTCAATCCTCAATCCTCAGTCATCAATACTCAATCTTCGATACTCAATTCCCAATCCTCAATCCTCAATCCTCAATCCTCAATCCTCAATCCTCATTCCTCAAACCTCAATCCTCAACCCTCAATCCACAATCCTCAATCCACAATCCTCAGTCATCAATACACAATCTTCGATACTCAATCCCCAATCCTCAATCCTCAATCCTCAATCCTCAATCCTCAATCTTCAATCGTCAATCCTCAATCCCCAATACTCTATCATCAATCCTCAATCCTCAATCCTCAATCCGCAATCCTCAATCATCAATCCTCATACCCAATCTTCAATACTCAGTCCTCAGTCCTAAAATCCTCAATCCTCAATATTCAACACACAACCCTCAAACATCAATCCTCAATACTCAAGCATCAATCCTCAATTCTCAATACTCAATAGAATATCCTGAATTCTCATTTTTCAATACTCAATCCTCACTCTTCAATCTTCAAGTCTCCATCCATAAACACCTATTCTCATGACTCAGCCCTCAACACTCGGTCCTCAATCTTCAATCCTCAAACCTCAATCCTTAATCTTCAATCCTCAATACTCAACCTTCAATCCTCAAACCTCAAACCTCAATCCTCAACCGTCAGTCCTCGTCCTCAATCCTCAACCCTCAATCCTCAATCCTCAATCATCAATCATCAACACTCAATCTTCAATCCTCAATCCTCAGTCCTCAATCCTCAATCCTCAATCCTCAATATCCAAAACACGACCCTCAACCACCAATCCTCAATACTCAAATATCAATCCTCAATTCTCAATACTCAATAGAATATCCTGAATTCTCAGTTTTCAATACCCAATCCTCAATCTTCAATATTCAAGTCTCCATCCACAAACATCTATTCTCATCACTCAACCCTCAACACTCAGTCCTCAATCTTCAATCCTCAATCCTCAATCATCAGTCCTCAGTCCTCAATCCTCAATATTCAAACCACAATCCTCAACCGTCAGTCCTCGTCCTCAATCCTCAACCCTCAATCCTCAGTCCTGAACCTTCAATCATCAATACTCAATTTTCAATCCTCAATCCTGCAATCCTCAATATTCAATACACAACCCTCAACCATCAATCCTCAATACTCAATCATCAATCCTCAATTCTCAATAATCAATAGAATATCCTGAATTCTCAGTTTTCAATGCTCAATCCTCAATCTTCAATCTTCAAGTCTCCATCCATAAACATCAATTCTCATCACTCAACCCTCAACACTCAGTCCTCAATCGTCAATACTCAATCCTCAATCCTCAATCTTCAATCCTCAATACTGAATCTTCAATCCTCAATCCTCAATCCTCAATCTTCAATCCTCAATCCTCACTCATCAATCCTCAATCCTCAATCCTCAATCCTCATTCTTCAATCCTCAATCCTCAATCCTCAACCCTCAATCCTCAAACCTCAATCCTCAGTCATGAATACTCCATCTTCAATACTCAATCCACAATCCTCAATCCTCAATCCTCAATCCTCAATCCTCAATCCTCATTCCACAAACCTCAATCCTCAACCCTCAGTCCTCATATTCAATTCTCAATTGTCAATCCTCAATCCTCAATTCTCAATCTTCAATCCTCAATAATCAATCTCCAATCCTAGATCCTCAATCCCCAATCGTCAATCTTCAATCCTCAGTACTCAATCTTCTATCTGCAATCCTCAATCCTCAATCCTCAATCCTCAATCCGCAATCCGCAATCTTCAATCCTCCATACTCAATCTTCAATCCTCAATCCTCAATCCTAAAATCCTCAGTCCTCAATATTCGACACACAACCCTCAACCACCAATCCTCAATACTCAACCATCAATGCTCAATTCTCGATACCCAATAGAATATCCTGAATTCTCAGTTTTCAATACCCAACCCTCATTCTTCAATGTTCAAGTCTCCATCCACAAACATCTATCCTCATCACTCAACCCTCAACACTCAGTCCTCAATCTTCAATCCTCAATCCTCAATCCTCAATCTTCAATCCCCAAAACTCAATCTTCAATCCTCAATTGTCAGTTCTCAATCCTCAATCCTCAATCCTCAGTCACCAATACTCAATCCTCGATTCCCAATCCTCAATCCACAATCCTCAATCCTCAATACTCTACCCTCAATCCTCAAACCTCAATCCTTAGTCATGAATACTCCATCCTCAATACTCAATCCACAATCCTCAATCCTCAATCCTCAATCCTTAACCCTCAATCTTCATTCCTCAATCCCCAGTCCTCAACCTTCAATACTCAATGCTCAATCGTCGATCCTCAATCTTCTGTCCACAATCCTCAATCCTCAAACCTCAATCCTCAACCGTCAGTCCTCGTCATCAATCCTCAACCCTCAATCCTCAATCTTCAATCTTCAATCATCAATACTCAATCTTCAATCCTCAATCCTCAATCCTCAATCCTCAATCCTCAATACTCAACACACAACCCTCAACCATCAATTCTCAATACTCAACCATCAATCCTCAATTCTCAATACTCAATACTCAATAGAATATCCTGAATTCTCATGGTTCAATACTCAATCCACAATATTCAATAATTAAATCTCAATCCTCAAACCTCAATACTCAACACTCAATCCTCAACACTCAGTCCTCTCTCTTCAATCCTCCATCCTCAATCCTCAATCCTCAAGAGTCAATCCTCAATCCTCAATAGTCAATCTTCAATCCTCAATCCTCAGTCCACAATCTTCAATCCTCAAAGCTCAATCCTCAATCCTCAATCCTCAGCCCTCAATCCTTAAATCCTCAATCCTCAAACCTCAATCCTCAACCGTCAGTCCTCGTCCTCAAACCTCAACTCCCAATCCTCAATCCTCAATCTTTAATCATCAATACTCTATCTTCAATCCTCAATCCTCAATCTTCAATCCTCAATCCTCAATCCTCAATATTCAACGCACAACCCTCAACCATTAATCCTCAATACTCAACCATCAATCCTCAATTCTCAATACTCAATAGAATATCCTGAATACTCATGATTCAATACTCAATCCTCAATATTCAATAATCAAATCGCAATCCTCAAGCATCAACTCTCAACACTCAATCCTCAATACTCTGTCCACTCTCTTCAATCCTCCACCCTCAATCTTCAATCCTCAAGCGTCAATCCTCAATCCTCAATCCTCAATCCCCAATCCTCAACCCTCAATCCTCAGTCCTCAAACCTCAATCCGGAATCCTCAATCCTGAATACTCAATCATCAGCCGTCAGTCCTCAACAATCAATTGACAAACCTCAATCCTCAATATTCAATCCTCAATCCTCAATCCGCAATCCTCAATCCTCAATCTTCAATCCTCAATACTCAATCTTCAATCCTCAATCTTCAATCCTCAATCCTCAATCCTCAATCCTCTATCATGAATCTTCAATCCTCAGACCTCAAACAGCAATACTCGACCGTCAGGCCTCGTCCTCAATCCACAACCATCAATACTCAATCCTCAATCTTCAATCATCAATACTCAATCTTCAATCCTCAATCCTCAATCCTCAATCCTCAATCCGCAATCCTCAATCCTCAATCTTCAATCCTCAATACTCAATCTTCAATCCTCAATCTTCAATCCTCAATCCTCAATCCTCAATCCTCAATCATCAATCTTCAATCCTCAGACCTCAAACAGCAATACTCGACCGTCAGGCCTCGTCCTCAATCCACAACCATCAATACTCAATCCTCAATCTTCAATCATCAATACTCAATCTTCAATCCTCAATCCTCAATCCTCAATTCTCTATCCTCAATCCTCAATCCTCGGACCTCAAACATCAATCCTCATACCTCAGTCCTCAACCGTCAGTCCCCGTCCTCAATCCTCAAACATGAATCCTCAATCCTCAATCCTCAATCTTCAATCATCAATACTCAATCTTCAATCCTCAATCCTCAATCCTCAATCCTCAATCCTCAATACTCAATATTCAACTCCCAACCCTCAACCATCAATCCTCAATACTCAACCATCAATCCCCAATTCTCAAAACTCAATACTCAATAGAATATCCTGAATTCTCATGGTTCAATACTCAATCCACAATATTCAATAATCAAATATCAATCCTCAAACCTCAATTCTCAACACTCAACCCTCAACACTCAGTCCTCTCTCTTCAATCCTCCATCCTCAATCCTCAATCCTCAAGAGTCAATCCTCCATCCTCGATCCTCAAACCTCAATTCTCAGTCCTCAAACCTCAATCCCGAATTCTCAACCCTGAATCCTCAATCTTCAGTCCTCAGTCCTCAACAATCAATTGTCAATCCTCAATCCTCAGTAGAATATCCTCAATTCACAGTTTTCAATTCTCAATCACCATTCTTCAATCTTCAAATCTCAATCCACAAACATCAATTCTCATCACTCAACCCTCAACACTCAGTCCTCAATCTTCAATCCTCAATCCTCAATCCTCAATCTTCAATCCTCAATACACAATCTTCAATCCTCAATCCTCAATTCTCAGTCCTCAATACTCAATCCTCAATCGTCAATCCTCAATCCCCAATCCTCAATCTTCAATCCTCAATCCTCAATCCTCAATCCTCAATCCTCAATCTTCAATCCTCAATACTCAATCTTCAATCCTCAATCCTCAATCCTCAATCCTCAATCCTCAATCCTCAGTCCTCAATACTCAACACACAACCCTCAACCGTCAATCCTCAATACTCAACCATCAATACTCAATTCTCAATACTCAATAGAATATCCTGAATTCTCATGTTTCAATACTCAATCCACAATATTCAATAATCAAATCTCAATCCTCAAACATCAATTCTCAACACTCAATCCTCAACACTCAGTCCTTTCTCTTCAATCTTCCATCATCAATCCTCTATCCTCAAGCGTCAATCCTCAATCCTCAATCCTCAACCATCAATCCTCAGTCCTCAAACCTCATTGCCGAATCCTCAATCCTGAATCCTCAATCTTCATACCTAAGTCCGCAACAATCAATTGTCAATCCTCAATCCTCAATAGAATATCCTCAATTCACAGTTTTCAATACTCAATCCCCAACCTTCAATCTTCAAATCTCAATCCACAAACATCAATTCTCATCACTCAACCCTCAACACTCAGCCCTCAATCTTCAATCCTCAATCCTCAATACTCAATCCTCAGTCCTCAATCTTCAATACTCAATCCTCAATCCTAAAATCCTCAATCCTCAATATTCAACACACAACCATCAAACATCAATCCTCAATACTCAACCATCAATCCTCAATTCTCAATACTCAATAGAATATCCTGAATTCTCAGTTTTCAATACTCAATCCTCACTCTTCAATCTTCAAGTCTCCATCCACAAACACCTATTCTCATCTCTCAGCCCTCAACACTCAGTCCTCAATCTTCAATCCTCAATACACAATCATCAATCCTCAATCCTCAATTCTCAGTCCTCAATACTCAATCCTCAATCCTCAATCCTCAATCCTCAATCCTCATTCTTCAATCCTCAAAACCCAATCCTCAATCTTCAATTCTCAACCTTCAATCCACAATTCTCAATCCTCAATCCTCAATCCTCAGACCTCAAACATCAATACTCAACCCTCAGTCCTCGTCCTCAATCCACAACACTCAATTCTCGATCCTCAATACTCAACCATCAATATTCAATTTTCAATACTCAATCGTCAATCCTCAATACTCATTCCCCAATCCTCAATGTTCAATCCTCAATACCCAATCCTCAATCTTCTATCCTCAATCCTCAATCCTCAATCCTCAATCCTCAATCCTCAATCCTCAGTCCTCAAACCTCAATCCTTATTCCTCAATACTGAATCCTCAATCTTCAGCCCTCAGTAATCAACAATCACTTGTCAATCCTCAATCCTCAGTAGAATATCCTCAATTCACAGGTTTCAATACTCAATACACAACCTGCAATCTTAAAATCTCTATCTACAAACATCAATTCTCATCACTCAACACTCAACACTCAGACCCCAATCCTCAAACTTCAATCCTCAATCCTCAATCCTCAATCCTCAATCCTCAATCCTCAATCTTCAATCCTCAATACTCAATCTTCAATCCTCGGTCCTCAATCCTCAATCGTCAATCTCCAATCCAGTATACTCAATCTTCAATCCGCAATCCTCAATCCTCGATTCCCAACCATCAATCCTCAATTCTCAATACTCAATAGAATATCCTGAATTTTCAGTATTCAATGGTCAAACCTCAACCCTCAACCCTCAGCCCTCATCCTCAATCCTCAATCCTCAATCCTCAATCCTCAATATTCAATCCTCAATACTCAATCTTCAATTCTCAATCCTCAATCCTCAATCCTCAACCCTCAGTCGTCAATCCTCAATGTTCAATACTCAATCGTCAATCCTCAATCGTCAATCTCCAATCCAGTATACTCAATCTTCAATCCGCAATCCTCAATCCTCGATTCCCAACCATCAATCCTCAATTCTCAATACTCAGTAGAATATCCTGAATTTTCAGTATTCAATGGTCAAACCTCAACCCTCAACCCTCAGCCCTCATCCTCAATCCTCAATCCTCAATCCTCAATCCTCAATATTCAATCCTCAATACTCAATCTTCAATCCTCGGTCCTCAATCCTCAATCGTCAATCTCCAATCCAGTATACTCAACCTTCAATCCGCAATCCTCAATCCTCGATTCCCAACCATCAATCCTCAATTCTCAATACTCAATAGAATATCCTGAATTTTCAGTATTCAATGGTCAAACCTCAACCCTCAACCCTCAGCCCTCATCCTCAATCCTCAATCCTCAATCCTCAATCCTCAATCTTCAATCCTGAATAATCAATCTGCAATCCTAGATCCTCAATCCCCAATCCTCAATCCTTAATCCTCAATCTTCAATCCTCAATCCCCAGTCCTCAAAATTCAATCCTCAATGCTCAATCCTCAATCCTCAGTCCTCAGTCCTCAATCCTCTATCCTCAATCCTCAAACCTCAATCCTCGACCGTCAGTCCTCTTCCTCAATAGTCAACCCTCAATCCTCAATCCTCAATCTTCAATCCCCAATACTCAATCTTCAATACTCAATCCTCAATCCTCAATCCTCAATCCTCAATCCTCAATACTCAATACCCAACCCGCAATCCTCAATCCTCATTCATCAATCCTCAATACCCAATCCTCAATCTTCAATCCTCAATCCTCAATCCTCAATTCTCAACCCTCAATCCTCAGTCCTCAGTCCTCAAACCTAAATCCTCAAACCGCAGCCTTCATCCTCAATCCTCAATCCTCAATCCTCAATCCACAATCTTCAATCCTCAATACTCAATCTTCAATCCTCAATCCTCAGTCCACAAACCTCAATTCTGAAACCTCAACCCTGCATCCTCAATCTTCAGCGCTCAGTCCTCAACAATCAGTTGTCAATCCTCAATCCCCAATAGAATATCCTCAATTCACAGTTTTCAATACGCAATACTCAATCTGCAATCTTCAAATCTCTATCCACAAGCAGCAATTCTCATCACTCAACCCTGAACGCTCAGTCCTCAATGTTCAACCCTCAATCCTCAATTCTCTATCTTCAATCCTCAATACTGAACCTTCAATCCTCAATCCTCAATCCGCAATCCTCAATCCTCAATCCTCAATCTTCAATCATCAATACTCAATCTTCAATCCTCAATCCTCAACCCTCAATCCTCAATCCTCAATCCTCAATCTTTAATCCTCAATCCTCAATCCTCAAGCCTCAATCCTAAACTTTCAACCCTCAATACTCAATCTTCAATACTCAATCCTCAATCCTCAATCCTCAATCCTCAATCCTCAATCTTCAGTCCTCAATGCTCAATCTTCAATCCTCAATCCTCAATCCTCAATCCTCAATCCTCAATCCTCTTTCTTCAATCCTCAACACCCAATCCTCAATCTTCAATGCTCAACCTTCAATCATCAATTCTCAATCCACAATCCTCAATCCTCTGACCTCAAACATCAATACTCAACCCTCAGTCCTCGTCCTCAATCCACAACACTCACTCCTCGATCCTCAATCCTCAATCCTCAATCCTCAATCCTCAATGTTCAATCCTCAATACTCAATCTTCAATCCTCGGTCCTCAATCCTCAATCGTCAATCTCCAATCCTGAATACTCAATCTTCAATCCTCAATCCTCAACCCTCAATCCTCAATCCTCAGTCCTCAGTCCTCAAACCTCAATCCTCAACCCTCAGCCCTCATCCTCAATCATCAATCGTCAATCCTCAGTCCTCAGCCCTCAAACCTCAATCCTCAACCCTCAGCCCTCATCCTCAATCCTCAATCCTCAGTCCTCAATCCTCAATCCTCAATCCTCAACCCTCAATCCTCATTCCTCAAACCTCAATCCTCAACCCTCAGACCCCATCCTCAATTCTCAATTCTCAATCCTCAATCCTCAATCCTCAGACCTCAATCCTGAATCCTCATCCCTCAATCCTCATTCCTCAAACCTCAATCCTGAACCCTCAGTCCTCATTCTCAATTCTCAATTCTCAATCCTCAATCCTCAATCCTCAATCCTCAATCCTCAATAATCAATCTCCAATCCTAGATCCTCAATCCCCAATCTTCAATCCTTAATTCTCAACCTTCAATCCTCAATCCCCAGTCCTCAATCTTCAATCCTCAATGCTCAATCCTCAATCCTCAATCCTCAATCCTCAGTCCTCAATCCACAATCCTCAACCCACCAACCTCAATCCTCGACCGTGAGTCCTCGTCCTCAATCCTCAAACCTCAATCCTCAATCCTCAATCTACAATCATCAATACTCATCTTCAATCCTCAATCCTCAATAATCAATCCTCAATCCTCAATCCTCAATATTCAACACACAACCCTCAGCCATCAGTCCTCAATACTCAACCATCAATCCTCAATTCACAATACTCAATAGAATATCCTGAATTCTCATGGTTCAATACTCAATCCGCAAAATTCAATAATCAAATCTCAATCCTCAAACATCAATTCTCAGCACTCAAACCTCAATACTCAGTCCTCTCTCTTCAATCCTCCATCCTCAATCCTCAATCCTCAAGCGTCAATCCTCAATCCTCAATGCTCAACCCTCAATCCTCAGTCCTCAAACCTCAATCCGGATTCCTCAATACTGAATCCTCAATCTTCAGCCGTCAGTCCTCAAGAATCAATTGTCAATCCTCAATCCTCAATAGAATATCCTCAATTCACAGTTTTCAATACTCAATCCCCATTCTTCAATATTCACATCTCAATCCACAAACATCAATTCTCATCACTCAACCCTCAACACTCAGTCCTCAATCTTCAATCCTCAATCCTCAATCCTCAATCCTCAATCCTCAATCCTCAATCTTCAATCCTCAATCCTCAATCCTCAATCCTCAGTAATCAATCCTCAATCTTCAATACTGAATCGTCAATCCTCAGTACTCAATCCTCAATCCTCAATTCTCTTTCCTCAAACCTCAATCCTCAACCCTCAGTCCTCATCCTCAATCCTCAATTCTCAATCCTCAATCCTCAATCCTCAATCCTCAATCCTCAATACTCAATCTTCAATCCTCAATCCTCAACCCTCAAACCTCAATCCTCATTCTTCAATCCTCAATACCCAATCCTCAACCTTCAATCCTCAATCCTCAATCCTCAATTCTCAATCTTCAATCCTCAGTCATCAATCCTCAATCTTCAATACTCAATCGTCAATCTTCAGTCCTCAATCCTCAATCCTCAATCCTTGTTCCTCAAACCTCAATCCTCAACCCTCAGTCCTCATACTCAATTCTCAATTCTCAATCCTCAATCCTCAATCCTCAATCTTCAATCATCAATAATCAATCTCCAATCCTAGATCCTCAATTCCCAATCCTCAATCTTCAATCCTCGATCCTCAATCCTCAATTCTCAATCCTCAATCCTCAATCCTCAGACCTCAAACATCAATATTCAACACTCGGACCTGATCCTCAATCCACAACGCTCAATCACCAATCCTCAATCTTCAATCATGAATACTCAATCTTCAATCCTCAATCCTCAACCCTCAATCCTCAATCCTCAATCCTCAATCTTTAATCCTCAATCCTCAATCCTCAATCCTCAATCCTAAACCTTCAACCCTCAATACTCAATCTTCAATCCTCAATCCTCAATCCTCAATCCTCAATCCTCAATCTTCAGACCTCAATCCTCAATCTTCAATACTCAATCGTCAATCTTCAGTCCTCAATCCTCAATCCTCAATCCTCGTTCCTCAAACCTCAATCCTCAACCCTCAGTCCTCATACTCAATTCTCAATTCTCAATCCTCAATCCTCAATCCTCAATCTTCAATCATCAATAATCAATTTCCAATCCTAGATCCTCAATTCCCAATCCTCAATCTTCAATCCCCAATCCTCGATCCTCAATCCTCAATCTTCAATCCTCAATCCTCGATCCTCAATTCTCAATCCTCAATCCTCAATCCTCAGACCTCAAACATCAATATTCAACACTCGGACCTGGTCCTCAATCCACAACGCTCAATCATCAATCGTCAATCTTCAATCCTCAATCCTCATTCTTCAATCCTCAACACCCAATCCTCAATCTTCAATCCTCAATCCTCAATCCTCAATTCTCAATCCTGAATCCACAATCCTCAGACCTCAAACATCAATACTCAACCCTCAGTCCTCGTCCTCAATCCAAAACCATCAATCCTCAATCGTCAACCTTCAATCATCAATATTCAATCTTCTGTCCTCAATCCGCAATCCTCAATCCTCAATCCTCAATCCTCAATCCGCAATACCCAATCCTCAATCTTCAATCATCAATCCCCAATCCTCAATCCTCAATCCTCAATCCTCAATCCTCAATCTTCAATCCTCAATACTCAATCTTCAATCCTCAATCCTCAATCCTCAATACCCAAGCATCAATCCTCAATTCTCAATACTCAATAGAATATCCCGAATTTTCAGGATTTAATACTCAAACAACAACCCTCAACCCTCAGCCCTCATCCTCAATCCTCAATCCTCAATCATCAATCCTCAATCCTCAATATTCAATCCTCAATACTCAATCCTCGATCCTCAATCCTCAATCCTCAATCCTCAATCCTCAATATTCAACACACAACCCTCAGCCATCAGTCCTCAATACTCAACCATCAATCCTCAATTCACAATACTCAATAGAATATCCTGAATTCTCATGGTTCAATACTCGATCCACAAAATTCAATAATCAAATCTCAATCCTCAAACATCAATTCTCAGAACTCAATCCTCAATACTCAGTCCTCTCTCTTCAATCCTCCATCCTCAATCCTCAATCCTCAAGCGTCAATCCTCAATCCTCAATCCTCAACCCTCAATCCTCAGTCCTCAAACCTCAATCCGGATTCCTCAATTCTGAATCCTCAATCTTCAGCCGTCAGTCCTCAAGAATCAATTGTCAATCCTCAATCCTCAATAGAATATCCTCAATTCACAGTTTTCAATACTCAATCCCCATTCTTCAATATTCACATCTCAAACCACAAACATCAATTCTCATCACTCAACCCTCAACACTCAGTCCTCAATCTTCAATCCTCAATCCTCAATCCTCAATCCTCAATCCTCAATCCTCAATCTTCAATCCTCAATCCTCAATCCTCAATCCTCAGTAATCAATCCTCAATCTTCAATACTGAATCGTCAATCCTCAGTACTCAATCCTCAATCCTCAATTCTCTTTCCTCAAACCTCAATCCTCAACCCTCAGTCCTCATCCTCAATTCTCAAATCTCAATCCTCAATCCTCAATCCTCAATCCTCAATACTCAATCTTCAATTATCAATCCTCAACCCTCAATCTTCAATACTCAATCCTCAATCGTCAATCCTCAATCCCAAATCCTCAATCTTCAATCCTCAATCCTCAATCCTCAATCCTCAATCCTCAATCTTCAATCCTCAGTACTCAAATTTCAATCCTCAATCTTCAATCCTCAACCCTCAACACTCAGTCCTCAATGTTCAATTCTCAATTCTCAATCTTCAATCCACAATACTGAATCCTCAATCCTCAATCCTCAAGCCCCAATCCTCAATCCTCAATCCTCAATCCTCAATCCTCAATTTTCAATCCTCAATACTCAATCTTCAATCCTCAATCCTCAATCCTCAGTACTCAATCTTCAATCCTCAATCCTCAACCCTCAATCCTCAATCCTCATTCTTCAATCCTCAATACCCAATCCTCAACCTTCAATCCTCAATCCTCAATCCTCAATTCTCAATCTTCAATCCTCAGTCATCAATCCTCAATCTTCAATACTCAATCGTCAATCTTCAGTCCTCAATCCTCAATCCTCAATCCTTGTTCCTCAAACCTCAATCCTCAACCCTCAGTCCTCATACTCAATTCTCAATTCTCAATCCTCAATCCTCAATCCTCAATCTTCAATCATCAATAATCAATCTCCAATCCTAGATCCTCAATTCCCAATCCTCAATCTTCAATCCTCAATCCTCAACCCTCAATCCTCAGTCCTCAAACCTCAATCCTGAATCCTCAATCCAGAATCCTCAATCTTCAGCCCTCACTCCTCAACAAGCAGTTGTCAATCCTCAATCCTCAATAGAGTATCATCAATTCATAGTTTTCATTACTCAATACTCAATCTGCAATCTTCAAATCTCTATCCACAAACATCAATTCTCATCACTCAACCCTCAACACTCAGTCCCCAATCCTCAATATTCAATCCTCAATCCTCAATCCTCTATCCACAATCCTCAAACTTCAATCCTCAATACTCAGCCTTCAATGCTCAGCCCTCATCCTCAATCCTCAATCCTCAATCCTCAATCCTCAATCTTCAATCCTCAAAACTCAACCTTCAATCCTCAATCCTCAGTCCTCAAACCTCAATTCTGAATTCTCAATCCTGAATCCTCAACCTTCAGCCCCCAGTCCTCAACAATCAGTTGTCAAACCTCAGTCCCAAATCCTCAATCCTCAACCCTCAGTCCTCATCCTCAACTCTCAATTCTCAATCCTCAATCCTCAATCCTCAATCCTCAACCCTCAGCCCTCATCCTCAATCTTCAATCCTCAATTCTCAGTCCTCAATCCTCAATCCTCAATTCTCAATCCTCAATCCTCAGTCCTCAGTCCTCAAACCTCAATCCTCAACCCTCAGCCCTCATCCTCAATCCTCAATCCTCAGTCCTCAATCCTCAATCCTCAATCCTCAACCCTCAATCCTCATTCCTCAAACCTCAATCCTCAACCCTCAGACCTCATCCTCAATTCTCAATTCTCAATCCTCAATCCTCAATCCTCAGACCTCAATCCTCAATCCTCATCCCTCAATCCTCATTCCTCAAACCTCAATCCTGAACCCTCAGTCCTCATTCTCAATTCTCAATTCTCAATCCTCAATCCTCAATCCTCAATCCTCAATCCTCAATTCTCAATCTTCAATCCTCAGTCATCAATCCTCAATCTTCAATACTCAATCGTCAATCTTCAGTCCTCAATCCTCAATCCTCAATCCTTGTTCCTCAAACCTCAATCCTCAACCCTCAGTCCTCATACTCAATTCTCAATTCTCAATCCTCAATCCTCAATCCTCAATCTTCAATCATCAATAATCAATCTCCAATCCTAGATCCTCAATTCCCAATCCTCAATCTTCAATCCTCAATCCTCAATCCTCAATTCTCAATCCTCAATCCTCAATCCTCAGACCTCAAACATCAATATTCAACACTCGGACCTGATCCTCAATCCACAACGCTCAATCATCAATCCTCAATCTTCAATCATCAATACTCAATCTTCAATCCTCAATCCTCAACCCTCAATCCTCAATCCTCAATCCTCAATCTTTAATCCTCAATCCTCAATCCTCAATCCTCAATCCTAAACCTTCAACCCTCAATACTCAATCTTCAATCCTCAATCCTCAATCCTCAATCCTCAATCCTCAATCTTCAGACCTCAATCCTCAATCTTCAATACTCAATCGTCAATCTTCAGTCCTCAATCCTCAATCCTCAATCCTCGTTCCTCAAACCTCAATCCTCAACCCTCAGTCCTCATACTCAATTCTCAATTCTCAATCCTCAATCCTCAATCCTCAATCTTCAATCATCAATATTCAATTTCCAATCCTAGATCCTCAATTCCCAATCCTCAATCTTCAATCCCCAATCCTCGATCCTCAATCCTCAATCTTCAATCCTCAATCCTCGATCCTCAATTCTCAATCCTCAATCCTCAATCCTCAGACCTCAAACATCAATATTCAACACTCGGACCTGGTCCTCAATCCACAACGCTCAATCATCAATCGTCAATCTTCAATCCTCAATCCTCATTCTTCAATCCTCAACACCCAATCCTCAATCTTCAATCCTCAATCCTCAATCCTCAATTCTCAATCCTGAATCCACAATCCTCAGACCTCAAACATCAATACTCAACCCTCAGACCTCGTCCTCAATCCACAACCCTCAATCCTCGATCCTCAATATTCAATCATCAATACCCAATCCTCAATCTTCAATACTCAATCCTCAATCCTCAATACTCAATCTTCAATCCTCAATACTCAATCCTCAATCCTCAATCCTCATACTTCAATCCTCAATACCCAATCCTCAATATTCAATCCTCAATCCTCAACCCTCAATTCTCAATCCTCAATCTTCAATCCTCAATACTCAATCTTCAATCCTCGGTCCTCAATCCTCAATCGTCAATCTCCAATCCTGAATACTCAATCTTCAATCCTCAATCCTCAAACCTCAATCCTCAATCCTCAATTCTAAACCCTCAACCCTCAGTCCTCAGTCCTCAATCCTCAACCCTCAATCCTCAATCCTCAGTCCTCAGTCCTCAAACCACAATCCTCAACCCTCAGCCCTCATCCTCAATCCTCAATCGTCAATCCTCAGTCCTCAGCCCTCAAATCTCAACCCTCAACACTCAGACCTCATCCTCAGTCCTCAATTCACAATCCTCAATCCTCAATCCTCATTCCCCAATACTCAATCTTCAATCCTCAATCCTCAATCCTCAATTCTCAATCCTCAATCCTCAATCCTCAGACCTCAAACATCAATACTCAACCCTCAGTCCTCGTCCTCAATCCAAAACCATCAATCCTCAATCGTCAACCTTCAATCATCAATATTCAATCTTCTGTCCTCAATCCGCAATCCTCAATCCTCAATCCTCAATCCTCAATCCGCAATACCCAATCCTCAATCTTCAATCATCAATCCCCAATCCTCAATCCTCAATCCTCAATCCTCAATCCTCAATCTTCAATCCTCAATACTCAATCTTCAATCCTCAATCCTCAATCCTCAATACCCAAGCATCAATCCTCAATTCTCAATACTCAATAGAATATCCTGAATTTTCAGGATTTAATACTCAAACAACAACCCTCAACCCTCAGCCCTCATCCTCAATCCTCAATCCTCAATCCTCAATCCTCAATCCTCAATCCTCAATATTCAATCCTCAATACTCAATCCTCGATCCTCAATCCTCAATCCTCAATCCTCAATCCTCAATCCTCAGTAATCAATCCTCAGTCTTCAATACTCAATCGTCAATCATCAGTTCTCAGTCCTCAATCCTCAATCCTCGTTCCTGAAACCTCAATCCTCAACCCTCAGTCCTCATCCTCAATTCTCAATTCTCAATCCTCAATCCTCAATCCTCAGTCCTCAATCCTCAATCCTCAACCCTCAATCCTCATTCCTCAAACCTCAATCCTGAACCCTCAGTCCTCATTCTCAATTCTCAATTCTCAATCCTCAATCCTCAATCCTCAATCCTCAATCCTCAATAATCAATCTCCAATCCTAGATCCTCAATCCCCAATCTTCAATCCTTAATTCTCAACCTTCAATCCTCAATCCCCAGTCCTCAATCTTCAATCCTCAATGCTCAACCTCAATCCTCAATCCTCAATCCTCAGTCCTCAATCCACAATCCTCAACCCACCAACCTCAATCCTCGACCGTGAGTCCTCGTCCTCAATCCTCAAACCTCAATCCTCAAGCCTCAATCTACAATCATCAATACTCAATCTTCAATCCTCAATCCTCAATAATCAATCCTCAATCCTCAATCCTCAATATTCAACACACAACCCTCAGCCATCAGTCCTCAATACTCAACCATCAATCCTCAATTCACAATACTCAATAGAATATCCTGAATTCTCATGGTTCAATACTCAATCCACAAAATTCAATAATCAAATCTCAATCCTCAAACATCAATTCTCAGCACTCAATCCTCAATACTCAGTCCTCTCTCTTCAATCCTCCATCCTCAATCCTCAATCCTCAAGCGTCAATCCTCAATCCTCAATCCTCAACCCTCAATCCTCAGTCCTCAAAGCTCAATCCGGATTCCTCAATTCTGAATCCTCAATCTTCAGCCGTCAGTCCTCAAGAATCAATTGTCAATCCTCAATCCTCAATAGAATATCCTCAATTCACAGTTTTCAATACTCAATCCCCATTCTTCAATATTCACATCTCAATCCACAAACATCAATTCTCATCACTCAACGCTCAACACTCAGTCCTCAATCTTCAATCCTCAATCCTCAATCCTCAATCCTCAATCCTCAATCCTCAATCTTCAATCCTCATTCCTCAATCCTCAATCCTCAGTAATCAATCCTCAATCTTCAATACTGAATCGTCAATCCTCAGTACTCAATCCTCAATCCTCAATTCTCTTTCCTCAAACCTCAATCCTCAACCTTCAGTCCTCATCCTCAATTCTCAAATCTCAATCCTCAATCCTCAATCCTCAATCCTCAATCCTCAATACTCAATCTTCAACAATCAATCCTCAACCCTCAATCTTCAATACTCAATCCTCAATCGTCAATCCTCAATCCCAAATCCTCAATCTTCAATCCTCAATCCTCAATCCTCAATCCTCAATCCTCAATCTTCAATCCTCAGTACTCAAACTTCAATCCTCAATCTTCAATCCTCAACCCTCAACACTCAGTCCTCAATGTTCAATTCTCAATTCTCAATCTTCAATCCACAATACTGAATCCTCAATCCTCAATCCTCAAGCCCCAATCCTCAATCCTCAATCCTCAATCCTCAATCCTCAATTTTCAATCCTCAATACACAATCTTCTATCCTCAATCCTCAATCCTCAGTACTCAATCTTCAATCCTCAATCCTCAACCCTCAATCCTCAATCCTCATTCTTCAATCCTCAATACCCAATCCTCAACCTTCAATCCTCAATCCTCAATCCTCAATTCTCAATCTTCAATCCTCAGTCATCAATCCTCAATCTTCAATACTCAATCGTCAATCTTCAGTCCTCAATCCTCAATCCTCAATCCTTGTTCCTCAAACCTCAATCCCCAACCCTCAGTCCTCATACTCAATTCTCAATTCTCAATCCTCAATCCTCAATCCTCAATCTTCAATCATCAATAATCAATCTCCAATCCTAGATCCTCAATTCCCAATCCTCAATCTTCAATCCTCAATCCTCAACCCTCAATCCTCAGTCCTCAAACCTCAATCCTGAATCCTCAATCCAGAATCCTCAATCTTCAGCCCTCACTCCTCAACAATCAGTTGTCAATCCTCAATCCTCAATAGAGTATCATCAATTCATAGTTTTCATTACTCAATACTCAATCTGCAATCTTCAAATCTCTATCCACAAACATCAATTCTCATCACTCAACCCTCAACACTCAGTCCCCAATCCTCAATATTCAATCCTCAATCCTCAATCCTCTATCCACAATCCTCAAACTTCAATCCTCAATACTCAGCCTTCAATGCTCAGCCCTCATCCTCAATCCTCAATCCTCAATCCTCAATCCTCAATCTTCAATCCTCAAAACTCAACCTTCAATCCTCAATCCTCAGTCCTCAAACCTCAATTCTGAATTCTCAATCCTGAATCCTCAACCTTCAGCCCCCAGTCCTCAACAATCAGTTGTCAAACCTCAGTCCCAAATCCTCAATCCTCAACCCTCAGTCCTCATCCTCAATTCTCAATTCTCAATCCTCAATCCTCAATCCTCAATCCTCAACCCTCAGCCCTCATCCTCAATCTTCAATCCTCAATTCTCAGTCCTCAATCCTCAATCCTCAATTCTCAATCCTCAATCCTCAGTCCTCAGTCCTCAAACCTCAATCCTCAACCCTCAGCCCTCATCCTCAATCCTCAATCCTCAGTCCTCAATCCTCAATCCTCAATCCTCAACCCTCGATCCTCATTCCTCAAACCTCAATCCTCAACCCTCAGACCTCATCCTCAATTCTCAATTCTCAATTCTCAATCCTCAATCCTCAATCCTCAATCCTCAATCCTCAATAATCAATCTCCAATCCTAGATCCTCAATCCCCAATCTTCAATCCTTAATTCTCAACCTTCAATCCTCAATCCCCAGTCCTCAATCTTCAATCCTCAATGCTCAATCCTCAATCCTCAATCCTCAATCCTCAGTCCTCAATCCACAATCCTCAACCCACCAATCTCAATCCTCGACCGTGAGTCCTCGTCCTCAATCCTCAAACCTCAATCCTCAATCCTCAATCTACAATCATCAATACTCATCTTCAATCCTCAATCCTCAATAATCAATCCTCAATCCTCAATCCTCAATATTCAACACACAACCCTCAGCCATCAGTCCTCAATACTCAACCATCAATCCTCAATTCACAATACTCAATAGAATATCCTGAATTCTCATGGTTCAATACTCAATCCACAAAATTCAATAATCAAATCTCAATCCTCAAACATCAATTCTCAGCACTCAAACCTCAATACTCAGTCCTCTCTCTTCAATCCTCCATCCTCAATCCTCAATCCTCAAGCGTCAATCCTCAATCCTCAATGCTCAACCCTCAATCCTCAGTCCTCAAACCTCAATCCGGATTCCTCAATTCTGAATCCTCAATCTTCAGCCGTCAGTCCTCAAGAATCAATTGTCAATCCTCAATCCTCAATAGAATATCCTCAATTCACAGTTTTCAATACTCAATCCCCATTCTTCAATATTCACATCTCAATCCACAAACATCAATTCTCATCACTCAACCCTCAACACTCAGTCCTCAATCTTCAATCCTCAATCCTCAATCCTCAATCCTCAATCCTCAATCCTCAATCCTCAATCCTCAATACTCAATCTTCAATCCTCAATCCTCAACCCTCAAACCTCAATCCTCATTCTTCAATCCTCAATACCCAATCCTCAACCTTCAATCCTCAATCCTCAATCCTCAATTCTCAATCTTCAATCCTCAGTCATCAATCCTCAATCTTCAATACTCAATCGTCAATCTTCAGTCCTCAATCCTCAATCCTCAATCCTTGTTCCTCAAACCTCAATCCTCAACCCTCAGTCCTCATACTCAATTCTCAATTCTCAATCCTCAATCCTCAATCCTCAATCTTCAATCATCAATAATCAATCTCCAATCCTAGATCCTCAATTCCCAATCCTCAATCTTCAATCCTCAATCCTCAATCCTCAATTCTCAATCCTCAATCCTCAATCCTCAGACCTCAAACAACAATATTCAACACTCGGACCTGATCCTCAATCCACAACGCTCAATCATCAATCCTCAATCTTCAATCATCAATACTCAATCTTCAATCCTCAATCCTCAACCCTCAATCCTCAATCCTCAATCCTCAATCTTTAATCCTCAATCCTCAATCCTCAATCCTCAATCCTAAACCTTCAACCCTCAATACTCAATCTTCAATCCTCAATCCTCAATCCTCAATCCTCAATCCTCAATCTTCAGACCTCAATCCTCAATCTTCAATACTCAATCGTCAATCTTCAGTCCTCAATCCTCAATCCTCAATCCTCGTTCCTCAAACCTCAATCCTCAACCCTCAGTCCTCATACTCAATTCTCAATTCTCAATCCTCAATCCTCATACCTCAATCTTCAATCATCAATAATCAATTTCCAATCCTAGATCCTCAATTCCCAATCCTCAATCTTCAATCCTCAATCCTCGATCCTCAATTCTCAATCCTCAATCCTCAATCCTCAGACCTCAAACATCAATATTCAACACTCGGACCTGGTCCTCAATCCACAACGCTCAATCATCAATCGTCAATCTTCAATCCTCAATCCTCATTCTTCAATCCTCAACACCCAATCCTCAATCTTCAATCCTCAATCCTCAATCCTCAATTCTCAATCCTCAATCCACAATCCTCAGACCTCAAACATCAATACTCAACCCTCAGACCTCGTCCTCAATCCACAACCCTCAATCCTCGATCCTCAATATTCAATCATCAATACCCAATCCTCAATCTTCAATACTCAATCCTCAATCCTCAATACTCAATCTTCAATCCTCAATACTCAATCCTCAATCCTCAATCCTCATACTTCAATCCTCAATACCCAATCCTCAATATTCAATCCTCAATCCTCAACCCTCAATTCTCAATCCTCAATCTTCAATCCTCAATACTCAATCTTCAATCCTCGGTCCTCAATCCTCAATCGTCAATCTCCAATCCTGAATACTCAATCTTCAATCCTCAATCCTCAAACCTCAATCCTCAATCCTCAATTCTAAACCCTCAACCCTCAGTCCTCAGTCCTCAATCCTCAACCCTCAATCCTCAATCCTCAGTCCTCAGTCCTCAAACCACAATCCTCAACCCTCAGCCCTCATCCTCAATCCTCAATCGTCAATCCTCAGTCCTCAGCCCTCAAATCTCAACCCTCAACACTCAGACCTCATCCTCAGTCCTCAATTCACAATCCTCAATCCTCAATCCTCATTCCCCAATACTCAATCTTCAATCCTCAATCCTCAATCCTCAATTCTCAATCCTCAATCCTCAATCCTCAGACCTCAAACATCAATACTCAACCCTCAGTCCTCGTCCTCAATCCAAAACCATCAATCCTCAATCGTCAACCTTCAATCATCAATATTCTATCTTCTGTCCTCAATCCGCAATCCTCAATCCTCAATCCTCAATCCTCAATCCGCAATACCCAATCCTCAATCTTCAATCATCAATCCCCAATCCTCAATCCTCAATCCTCAATCCTCAATCCTCAATCTTCAATCCTCAATACTCAATCTTCAATCCTCAATCCTCAATCCTCAATACCCAAGCATCAATCCTCAATTCTCAATACTCAATAGAATATCCTGAATTTTCAGGATTTAATACTCAAACAACAACCCTCAACCCTCAGCCCTCATCCTCAATCCTCAATCCTCAATCCTCAATCCTCAATCCTCAATCCTCAATATTCAATCCTCAATACTCAATCCTCGATCCTCAATCCTCAATCCTCAATCCTCAATCCTCAATCCTCAGTAATCAATCCTCAGTCTTCAATACTCAATCGTCAATCATCAGTTCTCAGTCCTCAATCCTCAATCCTCGTTCCTGAAACCTCAATCCTCAACCCTCAGTCCTCATCCTCAATTCTCAATTCTCAATCCTCAATCCTCAATCCCCAGTCCTCAATCCTCAATCCTCAACCCTCAATCCTCATTCCTCAAACCTCAATCCTGAACCCTCAGTCCTCATTCTCAATTCTCAATTCTCAATCCTCAATCCTCAATCCTCAATCCTCAATCCTCAATAATCAATCTCCAATCCTAGATCCTCAATCCCCAATCTTCAATCCTTAATTCTCAACCTTCAATCCTCAATCCCCAGTCCTCAATCTTCAATCCTCAATGCTCAATCCTCAATCCTCAATCCTCAATCCTCAGTCCTCAATCCACAATCCTCAACCCACCAACCTCAATCCTCGACCGTGAGTCCTCGTCCTCAATCCTCAAACCTCAATCCTCAAGCCTCAATCTACAATCATCAATACTCAATCTTCAATCCTCAATCCTCAATAATCAATCCTCAATCCTCAATCCTCAATATTCAACACACAACCCTCAGCCATCAGTCCTCAATACTCAACCATCAATCCTCAATTCACAATACTCAATAGAATATCCTGAATTCTCATGGTTCAATACTCAATCCACAAAATTCAATAATCAAATCTCAATCCTCAAACATCAATTCTCAGCACTCAATCCTCAATACTCAGTCCTCTCTCTTCAATCCTCCATCCTCAATCCTCAATCCTCAAGCGTCAATCCTCAATCCTCAATCCTCAACCCTCAATCCTCAGTCCTCAAACCTCAATCCGGATTCCTCAATTCTGAATCCTCAATCTTCAGCCGTCAGTCCTCAAGAATCAATTGTCAATCCTCAATCCTCAATAGAATATCCTCAATTCACAGTTTTCAATACTCAATCCCCATTCTTCAATATTCACATCTCAATCCACAAACATCAATTCTCATCACTCAACCCTCAACACTCAGTACTCAATCTTCAATCCTCAATCCTCAATCCTCAATCCTCAATCCTCAATCCTCAATCTTCAATCCTCAATCCTCAATCCTCAATCCTCAGAAATCAATCCTCAATCTTCAATACTGAATCGTCAATCCTCAGTACTCAATCCTCAATCCTCAATTCTCTTTCCTCAAACCTCAATCCTCAACCCTCAGTCCTCATCCTCAATTCTCAAATCTCAATCCTCAATCCTCAATCCTCAATCCTCAATACTCAATCTTCAATAATCAATCCTCAACCCTCAATCTTCAATACTCAATCCTCAATCGTCAATCCTCAATCCCAAATCCTCAATCTTCAATCCTCAATCCTCAATCCTCAATCCTCAATCCTCAATCTTCAATCCTCAGTACTCAAACTTCAATCCTCAATCTTCAATCCTCAACCCTCAACACTCAGTCCTCCATGTTCAATTCTCAATTCTCAATCTTCAATCCACAATACTGAATCCTCAATCCTCAATCCTCAAGCCCCAATCCTCAATCCTCAATCCTCAATCCTCAATCCTCAATTTTGAATCCTCAATACTCAATCTTCAATCCTCAATCCTCAATCCTCAGTACTCAATCTTCAATCCTCAATCCTCAACCCTCAATCCTCAATCCTCATTCTTCAATCCTCAATACCCAATCCTCAACCTTCAATCCTCAATCCTCAATCCTCAATTCTCAATCTTCAATCCTCAGTCATCAATCCTCAATCTTCAATACTCAATCGTCAATCTTCAGTCCTCAATCCTCAATCCTCAATCCTTGTTCCTCAAACCTCAATCCTCAACCCTCAGTCCTCATACTCAATTCTCAATTCTCAATCCTCAATCCTCAATCCTCAATCTTCAATCATCAATAATCAATCTCCAATCCTAGATCCTCAATTCCCAATCCTCAATCTTCAATCCTCAATCCTCAATCCTCAATTCTCAATCCTCAGTCCTCAATCCTCAGACCTCAAACATCAATATTCAACACTCGGACCTGATCCTCAATCCACAACGCTCAATCATCAATCCTCAATCTTCAATCATCAATACTCAATCTTCAATCCTCAATCCTCAACCCTCAATCCTCAATCCTCAATCCTCAATCTTTAATCCTCAATCCTCAATCCTCAATCCTCAATCCTAAACCTTCAACCCTCAATACTCAATCTTCAATCCTCAATCCTCAATCCTCAATCCTCAATCCTCAATCTTCAGTCCGCAATCCTCAATCTTCAATCATCAATAATCAATCTCCAATCCTAGATCCTCAATTCCCAATCCTCAATCTTCAATCCTCAATACTCAATCCTCAATCCTCAATCCTCATACTTCAATCTTCAATACCCAATCCTCAATATTCAATCCTCAATCCTCAACCCTCAATTCTCAATCCTCAATCTTCAATCCTCAATACTCAATCTTCAATCCTCGGTCCTCAATCCTCAATCGTCAATCTCCAATCCTGAATACTCAATCTTCAATCCTCAATCCTCAAACCTCAATCCTCAATCCTCAATTCTAAACCCTCAACCCTCAGTCCTCAGTCCTCAATCCTCAATCCTCAATCCTCAATCCTCAGTCCTCAGTCCTCAAACCACAATCCTCAACCCTCAGCCCTCATCCTCAATCCTCAATCGTCAATCCTCAGACCTCAGCCCTCAAATCTCAACCCTCAACCCTCAGACCTCATCCTCAGTCCTCAATTCACAATCCTCAATCCTCAATCCTCATTCCCCAATACTCAATCTTCAATCCTCAATCCTCAATCCTCAATTCTCAATCCTCAATCCTCAATCCTCAGACCTCAAACATCAATACTCAACCCTCAGTCCTCGTCCTCAATCCAAAACCATCAATCCTCAATCGTCAACCTTCAATCATCAATATTCAATCTTCTGTCCTCAATCCGCAATCCTCAATCCTCAATCCTCAATGTTCAATCCGCAATACCCAATCCTCAATCTTCAATCATCAATCCCCAATCCTCAATCCTCAATCCTCAATCCTCAATCCTCAATCTTCAATCCTCAATATTCAATCTTCAATCCTCAATCCTCAATCCTCAATACCCAAGCATCAATCCTCAATTCTCAATACTCAATAGAATATCCTGAATTTTCAGGATTTAATACTCAAACAACAACCCTCAACCCTCAGCCCTCATCCTCAATCCTCAATCCTCAATACTCAATCCTCAATCCTCAATATTCAATCCTCAATACTCAATCCTCGATCCTCAATCCTCAATCCTCAGTCCTCAATCCTCAATCCTCAGTAATCAATCCTCAGTCTTCAATACTCAATCGTCAATCATCAGTTCTCAATCCTCAAACCTCAATCCTCGTTCCTGAAACCTCAATCCTCAACCCTCAGTCCTCATCCTGAATTCTCAATTCTCAATCCTCAATCCTCAATCCTCAATCTTCAATCGTCATTAATCAATCGACAATCCTAGATCCTGAATCCCCAATCCTCAATCCTTAATCCAGAATCTTCAATCCTCAATGCCCGGTCCTCAATCTTCAATCCTCAATGTTCAATCCTCAATCCTCAATCCTCAGTCCTCAATCTTCAAACCACAATCCTCAAACCTCAATCCTCAACCGCCGGTCCTCGTACTCAATCCTCAACCCTCAACCCTTAATCCTCAATCTTCAATCCTCAATACTCGATATTCAATCCTCAAACCTCAATCCTCAATCCTCAATCTTCAATCCTCAATCCTCAACCCTCAATCCTCAATCCTCATTCTTCAATCCTCAATACCCAATCCTCAACCTTCAATCCTCAATCCTCAATCCTCAATTCTCAATCTTCAATTCTCAGTCATCAATCCTCAATGTTCAATACTCAATCGTCAATCTTCAGTCCTCAATCCTCAATCCTCAATCCTTGTTCCTCAAACCTCAATCCTCAACCCTCAGTCCTCATACTCAATTCTCAATTCTCAATCCTCAATCCTCAATCCTCAATCTTCAATCATCAATAATCAATCTCCAATCCTAGGTCCTCAATTCCCAATCCTCAATCTTCAATCCTCAATCCTCAATCCTCAATTCTCAATCCTCAATCCTCAATCCTCAGACCTCAAACATCAATATTCAACACTCGGACCTGGCCCTCAATCCACAACGCTCAATCATCAATCCTCAATCTTCAATCATCAATACTCAATCTTCAATCCTCAATCCTCAACCCTCAATCCTCAATCCTCAATCCTCAATCTTTAATCCTCAATCCTCAATCCTCAGTCCTCAATCCTAAACCTTCAACCCTCAATACTCAATCTTCAATCCTCAATCCTCAATCCTCAATCCTCAATCCTCAATCTTCAGACCTCAATCCTCAATCTTCAATACTCAATCGTCAATCTTCAGTCCTCAATCCTCAATCCTCAATCCTCGTTCCTCAAACCTCAATCCTCAACCCTCAGTCCTCATACTCAATTCTCAATTCTCAATCCTCAATCCTCAATCCTCAATCTTCAATCATGAATAATCAATTTCCAATCCTAGATCCTCAATTCCCAATCCTCAATCTTCAATCCCCAATCCTCGATCCTCAATCCTCAATCTTCAATCCTCAATCCTCGATCCTCAATTCTCAATCCTCAATCCTCAATCCTCAGTCCTCAAACATCAATATTCAACACTCGGACCTGGTCCTCAATCCACAACGCTCAATCATCAATCGTCAATCTTCAATCCTCAATCCTCATTCTTCAATCCTCAACACCCAATCCTCAATCTTCAATCCTCAATCCTCAATCCTCAATTCTCAATCCTGAATCCACAATCCTCAGACCTCAAACATCAATACTCAACCCTCAGACCTCGTCCTCAATCCACAACCCTCAATCCTCGATCCTCAATATTCAATCATCAATACCCAATCCTCAATCTTCAATACTCAATCCTCAATCCTCAATACTCAATCTTCAATCCTCAATACTCAATCCTCAATCCTCAATCCTCATACTTCAATCCTCAATACCCAATCCTCAATATTCAATCCTCAATCCTCAACCCTCAATTCTCAATCCTCAATCTTCAATCCTCAATACTCAATCTTCAATCCTCGGTCCTCAATCCTCAATCGTCAATCTCCAATCCTGAATACTCAATCTTCAATCCTCAATCCTCAAACCTCAATCCTCAATCCTCAATTCTAAACCCTCAACCCTCAGTCCTCAGTCCTCAATCCTCAACCCTCAATCCTCAATCCTCAGTCCTCAGTCCTCAAACCACAATCCTCAACCCTCAGCCCTCATCCTCAATCCTCAATCGTCAATCCTCAGTCCTCAGCCCTCAAATCTCAACCCACAACACTCAGACCTCATCCTCAGTCCTCAATTCACAATCCTCAATCCTCAATCCTCAATCCTCAATCTTCAATCATCAATAATCAATCTCCAATCCTAGATCCTCAATTCCCAATCCTCAATCTTCAATCCTCAATCCTCAATCCTCAATTCTCAATCCTCAATCCTCAATCCTCAGACCTCAAACATCGATATTCAACACTCGGACCTGATCCTCAATCCACAACGCTCAATCATCAATCCTCAATCTTCAATCATCAATACTCAATCTTCAATCCTCAATCCTCAACCCTCAATCCTCAATCCTCAATCCTCAATCTTTAATCCTCGATCCTCAATCCTCAATACTCAATCGTCAATCTTCAGTCCTCAATCCTCAATCCTCAATCCTCGTTCCTCAAACCTCAATCCTCAACCCTCAGTCCTCATACTCAATTCTCAATTCTCAATCCTCAATCCTCAATCCTCAATCTTCAATCATCAATAATCAATTTCCAATCCTAGATCCTCAATTCCCAATCCTCAATCTTCAATCCCCAATCCTCGATCCTCAATCCTCAATCTTCAATCCTCAATCCTCGATCCTCAATTCTCAATCCTCAATCCTCAATCCTCAGACCTCAAACATCAATATTCAACACTCGGACCTGGTCCTCAATCCACAACGCTCAATCATCAATCGTCAATCTTCAATCCTCAATCCTCATTCTTCAATCCTCAACACCCAATCCTCAATCTTCAATCCTCAATCCTCAATCCTCAATTCTCAATCCTGAATCCACAATCCTCAGACCTCAAACATCAATACTCAACCCTCAGACCTCGTCCTCAATCCACAACCCTCAATCCTCGATCCTCAATATTCAATCATCAATACCCAATCCTCAATCTTCAATACTCAATCCTCAATCCTCAATACTCAATCTTCAATCCTCAATACTCAATCCTCAATCCTCAATCCTCATACTTCAATCCTCAATACCCAATCCTCAATATTCAATCCTCAATCCTCAACCCTCAATTCTCAATCCTCAATCTTCAATCCTCAATACTCAATCTTCAATCCTCGGTCCTCAATCCTCAATCGTCAATCTCCAATCCTGAATACTCAATCTTCAATCCTCAATCCTCAAACCTCAATCCTCAATCCTCAATTCTAAACCCTCAACCCTCAGTCCTCAGTCCTCAATCCTCAACCCTCAATCCTCAATCCTCAGTCCTCAGTCCTCAAACCACAATCCTCAACCCTCAGCCCTCATCCTCAATCCTCAATCGTCAATCCTCAGTCCTCAGCCCTCAAATCTCAACCCTCAAAACTCAGACCTCATCCTCAGTCCTCAATTCACAATCCTCAATCCTCAATCCTCATTCCCCAATACTCAATCTTCAATCCTCAATCCTCAATCCTCAATTCTCAATCCTCAATCCTCAATCCTCAGACCTCAAACATCAATACTCAACCCTCAGTCCTCGTCCTCAATCCAAAACCATCAATCCTCAATCGTCAACCTTCAATCATCAATATTCAATCTTCTGTCCTCAATCCGCAATCCTCAATCCTCAATCCTCAATCCTCAATCCGCAATACCCAATCCTCAATCTTCAATCATCAATCCCCAATCCTCAATCCTCAATCCTCAATCCTCAATCTTCAATCTTCAATCCTCAATACTCAATCTTCAATCCTCAATCCTCAATCCTCAATACCCAAGCATCAATCCTCAATTCTCAATACTCAATAGAATATCCTGAATTTTCAGGATTTAATACTCAAACAACAACCCTCAACCCTCAGCCCTCATCCTCAATCCTCAATCCTCAATCCTCAATCCTCAATCCTCAATCCTCAATATTCAATCCTCAATACTCAATCCTCGATCCTCAATCCTCAATCCTCAATCCTCAATCCTCAATCCTCAGTAATCAATCCTCAGTCTTCAATACTCAATCGTCAATCATCAGTTCTCAGTCCTCAATCCTCAATCCTCGTTCCTGAAACCTCAATCCTCAACCCTCAGTCCTCATCCTCAATTCTCAATTCTCAATCCTCAATCCTCAATCCTCAGTCCTCAATCCTCAATCCTCAACCCTCAATCCTCATTCCTCAAACCTCAATCCTGAACCCTCAGTCCTCATTCTCAATTCTCAATTCTCAATCCTCAATCCTCAATCCTCAATCCTCAATCCTCAATAATCAATCTCCAATCCTAGATCCTCAATCCCCAATCTTCAATCCTTAATTCTCAACCTTCAATCCTCAATCCCCAGTCCTCAATCTTCAATCCTCAATGCTCAATCCTCAATCCTCAATCCTCAATCCTCAGTCCTCAATCCACAATCCTCAACCCACCAACCTCAATCCTCGACCGTGAGTCCTCGTCCTCAATCCTCAAACCTCAATCCTCAAGCCTCAATCTACAATCATCAATACTCAATCTTCAATCCTCAATCCTCAATAATCAATCCTCAATCCTCAATCCTCAATATTCAACACACAACCCTCAGCCATTAGTCCTCAATACTCAACCATCAATCCTCAATTCACAATACTCAATAGAATATCCTGAATTCTCATGGTTCAATACTCAATCCACAAAATTCAATAATCAAATCTCAATCCTCAAACATCAATTCTCAGCACTCAATCCTCAATACTCAGTCCTCTCTCTTCAATCCTCCATCCTCAATCCTCAATCCTCAAGCGTCAATCCTCAATCCTCAATCCTCAACCCTCAATCCTCAGTCCTCAAAGCTCAATCCGGATTCCTCAATTCTGAATCCTCAATCTTCAGCCGTCAGTCCTCAAGAATCAATTGTCAATCCTCAATCCTCAATAGAATATCCTCAATTCACAGTTTTCAATACTCAATCCCCATTCTTCAATATTCACATCTCAATCCACAAACATCAATTCTCATCACTCAACCCTCAACACTCAGTCCTCAATCTTCAATCCTCAATCCTCAATCCTCAATCCTCAATTCTCAATCTTCAATCCTCAGTCATCAATCCTCAATCTTCAATACTCAATCGTCAATCTTCAGTCCTCAATCCTCAATCCTCAATCCTTGTTCCTCAAACCTCAATCCCCAACCCTCAGTCCTCATACTCAATTCTCAATTCTCAATCCTCAATCCTCAATCCTCAATCTTCAATCATCAATAATCAATCTCCAATCCTAGATCCTCAATTCCCAATCCTCAATCTTCAATCCTCAATCCTCAACCCTCAATCCTCAGTCCTCAAACCTCAATCCTGAATCCTCAATCCAGAATCCTCAATCTTCAGCCCTCACTCCTCAACAATCAGTTGTCAATCCTCAATCCTCAATAGAGTATCATCAATTCATAGTTTTCATTACTCAATACTCAATCTGCAATCTTCAAATCTCTATCCACAAACATCAATTCTCATCACTCAACCCTCAACACTCAGTCCCCAATCCTCAATATTCAATCCTCAATCCTCAATCCTCTATCCACAATCCTCAAACTTCAATCCTCAATACTCAGCCTTCAATGCTCAGCCCTCATCCTCAATCCTCAATCCTCAATCCTCAATCCTCAATCTTCAATCCTCAAAACTCAACCTTCAATCCTCAATCCTCAGTCCTCAAACCTCAATTCTGAATTCTCAATCCTGAATCCTCAACCTTCAGCCCCCAGTCCTCAACAATCAGTTGTCAAACCTCAGTCCCAAATCCTCAATCCTCAACCCTCAGTCCTCATCCTCAATTCTCAATTCTCAATCCTCAATCCTCAATCCTCAATCCTCAACCCTCAGCCCTCATCCTCAATCTTCAATCCTCAATTCTCAGTCCTCAATCCTCAATCCTCAATTCTCAATCCTCAATCCTCAGTCCTCAGTCCTCAAACCTCAATCCTCAACCCTCAGCCCTCATCCTCAATCCTCAATCCTCAGTCCTCAATCCTCAATCCTCAATCCTCAACCCTCGATCCTCATTCCTCAAACCTCAATCCTCAACCCTCAGACCTCATCCTCAATTCTCAATTCTCAATTCTCAATCCTCAATCCTCAATCCTCAATCCTCAATCCTCAATAATCAATCTCCAATCCTAGATCCTCAATCCCCAATCTTCAATCCTTAATTCTCAACCTTCAATCCTCAATCCCCAGTCCTCAATCTTCAATCCTCAATGCTCAATCCTCAATCCTCAATCCTCAATCCTCAGTCCTCAATCCACAATCCTCAACCCACCAATCTCAATCCTCGACCGTGAGTCCTCGTCCTCAATCCTCAAACCTCAATCCTCAATCCTCAATCTACAATCATCAATACTCATCTTCAATCCTCAATCCTCAATAATCAATCCTCAATCCTCAATCCTCAATATTCAACACACAACCCTCAGCCATCAGTCCTCAATACTCAACCATCAATCCTCAATTCACAATACTCAATAGAATATCCTGAATTCTCATGGTTCAATACTCAATCCACAAAATTCAATAATCAAATCTCAATCCTCAAACATCAATTCTCAGCACTCAAACCTCAATACTCAGTCCTCTCTCTTCAATCCTCCATCCTCAATCCTCAATCCTCAAGCGTCAATCCTCAATCCTCAATGCTCAACCCTCAATCCTCAGTCCTCAAACCTCAATCCGGATTCCTCAATTCTGAATCCTCAATCTTCAGCCGTCAGTCCTCAAGAATCAATTGTCAATCCTCAATCCTCAATAGAATATCCTCAATTCACAGTTTTCAATACTCAATCCCCATTCTTCAATATTCACATCTCAATCCACAAACATCAATTCTCATCACTCAACCCTCAACACTCAGTCCTCAATCTTCAATCCTCAATCCTCAATCCTCAATCCTCAATCCTCAATCCTCAATCCTCAATCCTCAATACTCAATCTTCAATCCTCAATCCTCAACCCTCAAACCTCAATCCTCATTCTTCAATCCTCAATACCCAATCCTCAACCTTCAATCCTCAATCCTCAATCCTCAATTCTCAATCTTCAATCCTCAGTCATCAATCCTCAATCTTCAATACTCAATCGTCAATCTTCAGTCCTCAATCCTCAATCCTCAATCCTTGTTCCTCAAACCTCAATCCTCAACCCTCAGTCCTCATACTCAGTTCTCAATTCTCAATCCTCAATCCTCAATCCTCAATCTTCAATCATCAATAATCAATCTCCAATCCTAGATCCTCAATTCCCAATCCTCAATCTTCAATCCTCAATCCTCAATCCTCAATCCTCAATCCTCAATCCTCAATCTTCAATCCTCAATACTCAATCTTCAATCCTCGGTCCTCAATCCTCAATCGTCAATCTCCAATCCTGAATACTCAATCTTCAATCCTCAATCCTCAAACCTCAATCCTCAATCCTCAATTCTAAACTCTCAACCCTCAGTCCTCAGTCCTCAATCCTCAATCCTCAATCCTCAATCCTCAGTCCTCAGTCCTCAAACCACAATCCTCAACCCTCAGCCCTCATCCTCAATCCTCAATCGTCAATCCTCAGACCTCAGCCCTCAAATCTCAACCCTCAACCCTCAGACCTCATCCTCAGTCCTCAATTCACAATCCTCAATCCTCAATCCTCATTCCCCAATACTCAATCTTCAATCCTCAATCCTCAATCCTCAATTCTCAATCCTCAATCCTCAATCCTCAGACCTCAAACATCAATACTCAACCCTCAGTCCTCGTCCTCAATCCAAAACCATCAATCCTCAATCGTCAACCTTCAATCATCAATATTCAATCTTCTGTCCTCAATCCGCAATCCTCAATCCTCAATCCTCAATGTTCAATCCGCAATACCCAATCCTCAATCTTCAATCATCAATCCCCAATCCTCAATCCTCAATCCTCAATCCTCAATCCTCAATCTTCAATCCTCAATATTCAATCTTCAATCCTCAATCCTCAATCCTCAATACCCAAGCATCAATCCTCAATTCTCAATACTCAATAGAATATCCTGAATTTTCAGGATTTAATACTCAAACAACAACCCTCAACCCTCAGCCCTCATCCTCAATCCTCAATCCTCAATACTCAATCCTCAATCCTCAATATTCAATCCTCAATACTCAATCCTCGATCCTCAATCCTCAATCCTCAGTCCTCAATCCTCAATCCTCAGTAATCAATCCTCAGTCTTCAATACTCAATCGTCAATCATCAGTTCTCAATCCTCAAACCTCAATCCTCGTTCCTGAAACCTCAATCCTCAACCCTCAGTCCTCATCCTGAATTCTCAATTCTCAATCCTCAATCCTCAATCCTCAATCTTCAATCGTCATTAATCAATCGACAATCCTAGATCCTGAATCCCCAAACCTCAATCCTTAATCCAGAATCTTCAATCCTCAATGCCCGGTCCTCAATCTTCAATCCTCAATGTTCAATCCTCAATCCTCAATCCTCAGTCCTCAATCTTCAAACCACAATCCTCAAACCTCAATCCTCAACCGCCGGTCCTCGTACTCAATCCTCAACCCTCAATCCTTAATCCTCAATCTTCAATCCTCAATACTCGATATTCAATCCTCAAACCTCAATCCTCAATCCTCAATCTTCAATCCTCAATCCTCAACCCTCAATCCTCAATCCTCATTCTTCAATCCTCAATACCCAATCCTCAACCTTCAATCCTCAATCCTCAATCCTCAATTCTCAATCTTCAATCCTCAGTCATCAATCCTCAATGTTCAATACTCAATCGTCAATCTTCAGTCCTCAATCCTCAATCCTCAATCCTTGTTCCTCAAACCTCAATCCTCAACCCTCAGTCCTCATACTCAATTCTCAATTCTCAATCCTCAATCCTCAATCCTCAATCTTCAATCATCAATAATCAATCTCCAATCCTAGGTCCTCAATTCCCAATCCTCAATCTTCAATCCTCAATCCTCAATCCTCAATTCTCAATCCTCAATCCTCAATCCTCAGACCTCAAACATCAATATTCAACACTCGGACCTGGCCCTCAATCCACAACGCTCAATCATCAATCCTCAATCTTCAATCATCAATACTCAATCTTCAATCCTCAATCCTCAACCCTCAATCCTCAATCCTCAATCCTCAATCTTTAATCCTCAATCCTCAATCCTCAATCCTCAATCCTAAACCTTCAACCCTCAATACTCAATCTTCAATCCTCAATCCTCAATCCTCAATCCTCAATCCTCAATCCTCAATCTTCAGACCTCAATCCTCAATCTTCAATACTCAATCGTCAATCCTCAGTCCTCAGTCCTCAATCCCCAATCCTCGTTCCTCAAACCTCAATCCTCAACCCTCAGTCCTCATCCTCAATTCTCAATTCTCAATACTCTATCCTCAATACTCAATCTTCAATCCTCAATAATCAATCTCGAATCCTAGATCCTCAATCACCAATCCGCAATCCTTAATCCTCAATCTTCAATCCTCAATCCCCAGTCCTCAAACTTCAATCCTCAATGCTCAATCCTCAATCTTCAGTCCTCAGTCCTCAATCCTCAATCCTCAATCCTCAAACCTCAATCCTCAACCGTCAGTCCTCGTCCTCAATCCTCAACCCTCAATCATAAGTCCTCAATCTTCAATCCTCAGTAATGAATCCTCAATCTCCAATACCGAATCGTCAATCCTCAGTCCTCAATCCTCAATCCTCAATCCTCAGACCTCAAACATCAACACTCAACCCTCAGTCCTCGTCCTCAATCCACAACCCTCAATCCTCAGTCCTCAATCTTCAATCCTCAATCCTCAATCCTCAATCCTCAACCCTCAATCCTCAGTCCTCAAACCTCAATCCTGAATCCTCAATCCAGAATCCTCAATCTTCAGCCCTCACTCCTCAACAATCAGTTGTCAATCCTCAATCCTCAATAGAGTATCATCAATTCATAGTTTTCATTACTCAATACTCAATCTGCAATCTTCAAATCTCTATCCACAAACATCAATTCTCATCACTCAACCCTCAACACTCAGTCCCCAATCCTCAATATTCAATCCTCAATCCTCAATCCTCTATCCACAATCCTCAAACTTCAATCCTCAATACTCAGCCTTCAATGCTCAGCCCTCATCCTCAATCCTCAATCCTCAATCCTCAATCCTCAATCTTCAATCCTCAAAACTCAACCTTCAATCCTCAATCCTCAGTCCTCAAACCCCAATTCTGAATTCTCAATCCTGAATCCTCAACCTTCAGCCCTCACTCCTCAACAATCAGTTGTCAATCCTCAGTCCCAAATCCTCAATCCTCAACCCTCAGTCCTCATCCTCAATTCTCAATTCTCAATCCTCAATCCTCAATCCTCAATCCTCAACCCTCAGCCCTCATCCTCAATCCTCAATCCTCAATTCTCAGTCCTCAATCCTGAATCCTCAATTCTCAATCCTCAATCCTCAGTCTTCAGTCCTCAAACCTCAATCCTCAACCCTCAGCCCTCATCCTCAATCCTCAATCCTCAGTCCTCAATCCTCAATCCTCAATCCTCAAGCCTCAATCCTCATTCCTCAAACCACAATCCTCAACCCTCAGACCTCATCCTCAATTCTCAATTCTCAATCCTCAATCCTCAATCCTCAGACCTCAATCCTCAATCCTCAACCCTCAATCCTCATTCCTCAAACCTCAATCCTGAACCCTCAGTCCTCATTCTCAATTCTCAATTCTCAATCCTCAATCCTCAATCCTCAATCCTCAATCCTCAATAATCAATCTCCAATCCTAGATCCTCAATCCCCAATCTTCAATCCTTAATTCTCAACCTTCAATCCTCAATCCCCAGTCCTCAATCTTCAATCCTCATTGCTCAATCCTCAATCCTCAATCCTCAATCCTCAGTCCTCAATCCACAATCCTCAACCCACCAACCTCAATCCTCGACCGTGAGTCCTCGTCCTCAATCCTCAAACCTCAACCCTCAATCCTCAATCTACAATCATCAATACTCATCTTCAATCCTCAATCCTCAATAATCAATCCTCAATCCTCAATCCTCAATATTCAACACACAACCCTCAGCCATCAGTCCTCAATACTCAACCATCAATCCTCAATTCACAATACTCAATAGAATATCCTGAATTCTCATGGTTCAATACTCAATCCGCAAAATTCAATAATCAAATCTCAATCCTCAAACATCAATTCTCAGCACTCAAACCTCAATACTCAGTCCTCTCTCTTCAATCCTCCATCCTCAATCCTCAATCCTCAAGCGTCAATCCTCAATCCTCAATGCTCAACCCTCAATCCTCAGTCCTCAAACCTCAATCCGGATTCCTCAATTCTGAATCCTCAATCTTCAGCCGTCAGTCCTCAAGAATCAATTGTCAATCCTCAATCCTCAATAGAATATCCTCAATTCACAGTTTTCAATACTCAATCCCCATTCTTCAATATTCACATCTCAATCCACAAACATCAATTCTCATCACTCAACCCTCAACACTCAGTCCTCAATCTTCAATCCTCAATCCTCAATCCTCAATCCTCAATCCTCAATCCTCAATCTTCAATCCTCATTCCTCAATCCTCAATCCTCAGTAATCAATCCTCAATCTTCAATACTGAATCGTCAATCCTCAGTACTCAATCCTCAATCCTCAATTCTCTTTCCTCAAACCTCAATCCTCAACCTTCAGTCCTCATCCTCAATTCTCAAATCTCAATCCTCAATCCTCAATCCTCAATCCTCAATCCTCAATACTCAATCTTCAACAATCAATCCTCAACCCTCAATCTTCAATACTCAATCCTCAATCGTCAATCCTCAATCCCAAATCCTCAATCTTCAATCCTCAATCCTCAATCCTCAATCCTCAATCCTCAATCTTCAATCCTCAGTACTCAAACTTCAATCCTCAATCTTCAATCCTCAACCCTCAACACTCAGTCCTCAATGTTCAATTCTCAATTCTCAATCTTCAATCCACAATACTGAATCCTCAATCCTCAATCCTCAAGTCCCAATCCTCAATCCTCAATCCTCAATCCTCAATCCTCAATTTTCAATCCTCAATACACAATCTTCTATCCTCAATCCTCAATCCTCAGTACTCAATCTTCAATCCTCAATCCTCAACCCTCAATCCTCAATCCTCATTCTTCAATCCTCAATACCCAATCCTCAACCTTCAATCCTCAATCCTCAATCCTCAATTCTCAATCTTCAATCCTCAGTCATCAATCCTCAATCTTCAATACTCAATCGTCAATCTTCAGTCCTCAATCCTCAATCCTCAATCCTTGTTCCTCAAACCTCAATCCCCAACCCTCAGTCCTCATACTCAATTCTCAATTCTCAATCCTCAATCCTCAATCCTCAATCTTCAATCATCAATAATCAATCTCCAATCCTAGATCCTCAATTCCCAATCCTCAATCTTCAATCCTCAATCCTCAACCCTCAATCCTCAGTCCTCAAACCTCAATCCTGAATCCTCAATCCAGAATCCTCAATCTTCAGCCCTCACTCCTCAACAATCAGTTGTCAATCCTCAATCCTCAATAGAGTATCATCAATTCATAGTTTTCATTACTCAATACTCAATCTGCAATCTTCAAATCTCTATCCACAAACATCAATTCTCATCACTCAACCCTCAACACTCAGTCCCCAATCCTCAATATTCAATCCTCAATCCTCAATCCTCTATCCACAATCCTCAAACTTCAATCCTCAATACTCAGCCTTCAATGCTCAGCCCTCATCCTCAATCCTCAATCCTCAATCCTCAATCCTCAATCTTCAATCCTCAAAACTCAACCTTCAATCCTCAATCCTCAGTCCTCAAACCTCAATTCTGAATTCTCAATCCTGAATCCTCAACCTTCAGCCCCCAGTCCTCAACAATCAGTTGTCAAACCTCAGTCCCAAATCCTCAATCCTCAACCCTCAGTCCTCATCCTCAATTCTCAATTCTCAATCCTCAATCCTCAATCCTCAATCCTCAACCCTCAGCCCTCATCCTCAATCTTCAATCCTCAATTCTCAGTCCTCAATCCTCAATCCTCAATTCTCAATCCTCAATCCTCAGTCCTCAGTCCTCAAACCTCAATCCTCAACCCTCAGCCCTCATCCTCAATCCTCAATCCTCAGTCCTCAATCCTCAATCCTCAATCCTCAACCCTCGATCCTCATTCCTCAAACCTCAATCCTCAACCCTCAGACCTCATCCTCAATTCTCAATTCTCAATTCTCAATCCTCAATCCTCAATCCTCAATCCTCAATCCTCAATAATCAATCTCCAATCCTAGATCCTCAATCCCCAATCTTCAATCCTTAATTCTCAACCTTCAATCCTCAATCCCCAGTCCTCAATCTTCAATCCTCAATGCTCAATCCTCAATCCTCAATCCTCAATCCTCAGTCCTCAATCCACAATCCTCAACCCACCAATCTCAATCCTCGACCGTGAGTCCTCGTCCTCAATCCTCAAACCTCAATCCTCAATCCTCAATCTACAATCATCAATACTCATCTTCAATCCTCAATCCTCAATAATCAATCCTCAATCCTCAATCCTCAATATTCAACACACAACCCTCAGCCATCAGTCCTCAATACTCAACCATCAATCCTCAATTCACAATACTCAATAGAATATCCTGAATTCTCATGGTTCAATACTCAATCCACAAAATTCAATAATCAAATCTCAATCCTCAAACATCAATTCTCAGCACTCAAACCTCAATACTCAGTCCTCTCTCTTCAATCCTACATACTCAATCCTCAATCCTCAAGCGTCAATCCTCAATCCTCAATGCTCAACCCTCAATCCTCAGTCCTCAAACCTCAATCCGGATTCCTCAATTCTGAATCCTCAATCTTCAGCCGTCAGTCCTCAAGAATCAATTGTCAATCCTCAATCCTCAATAGAATATCCTCAATTCACAGTTTTCAATACTCAATCCCCATTCTTCAATATTCACATCTCAATCCACAAACATCAATTCTCATCACTCAACCCTCAACACTCAGTCCTCAATCTTCAATCCTCAACCCTCAATCCTCAATCCTCAATCCTCAATCCTCAATCCTCAATCCTCAATACTCAATCTTCAATCCTCAATCCTCAACCCTCAAACCTCAATCCTCATTCTTCAATCCTCAATACCCAATCCTCAACCTTCAATCCTCAATCCTCAATCCTCAATTCTCAATCTTCAATCCTCAGTCATCAATCCTCAATCTTCAATACTCAATCGTCAATCTTCAGTCCTCAATCCTCAATCCTCAATCCTTGTTCCTCAAACCTCAATCCTCAACCCTCAGTCCTCATACTCAATTCTCAATTCTCAATCCTCAATCCTCAATCCTCAATCTTCAATCATCAATAATCAATCTCCAATCCTAGATCCTCAATTCCCAATCCTCAATCTTCAATCCTCAATCCTCAATCCTCAATTCTCAATCCTCAATCCTCAATCCTCAGACCTCAAACATCAATATTCAACACTCGGACCTGATCCTCAATCCACAACGCTCAATCATCAATCCTCAATCTTCAATCATCAATACTCAATCTTCAATCCTCAATCCTCAACCCTCAATCCTCAATCCTCAATCCTCAATCTTTAATCCTCAATCCTCAATCCTCAATCCTCAATCCTAAACCTTCAACCCTCAATACTCAATCTTCAATCCTCAATCCTCAATCCTCAATCCTCAATCCTCAATCTTCAGACCTCAATCCTCAATCTTCAATACTCAATCGTCAATCTTCAGTCCTCAATCCTCAATCCTCAATCCTCGTTCCTCAAACCTCAATCCTCAACCCTCAGTCCTCATACTCAATTCTCAATTCTCAATCCTCAATCCTCATACCTCAATCTTCAATCATCAATAATCAATTTCCAATCCTAGATCCTCAATTCCCAATCCTCAATCTTCAATCCTCAATCCTCGATCCTCAATTCTCAATCCTCAATCCTCAATCCTCAGACCTCAAACATCAATATTCAACACTCGGACCTGGTCCTCAATCCACAACGCTCAATCATCAATCGTCAATCTTCAATCCTCAATCCTCATTCTTCAATCCTCAACACCCAATCCTCAATCTTCAATCCTCAATCCTCAATCCTCAATTCTCAATCCTCAATCCACAATCCTCAGACCTCAAACATCAATACTCAACCCTCAGACCTCGTCCTCAATCCACAACCCTCAATCCTCGATCCTCAATATTCAATCATCAATACCCAATCCTCAATCTTCAATCCTCAATCCTCAATCCTCAATACTCAATCTTCAATCCTCAATACTCAATCCTCAATCCTCAATCCTCATACTTCAATCCTCAATACCCAATCCTCAATATTCAATCCTCAATCCTCAACCCTCAATTCTCAATCCTCAATCTTCAATCCTCAATACTCAATCTTCAATCCTCGGTCCTCAATCCTCAATCGTCAATCTCCAATCCTGAATACTCAATCTTCAATCCTCAATCCTCAAACCTCAATCCTCAATCCTCAATTCTAAACCCTCAACCCTCAGTCCTCAGTCCTCAATCCTCAACCCTCAATCCTCAATCCTCAGTCCTCAGTCCTCAAACCACAATCCTCAACCCTCAGCCCTCATCCTCAATCCTCAATCGTCAATCCTCAGTCCTCAGCCCTCAAATCTCAACCCTCAACACTCAGACCTCATCCTCAGTCCTCAATCCGCAATCCTCAATCCTCAATCCTCAATCCTCAATCCGCAATACCCAATCCTCAATCTTCAATCATCAATCCCCAATCCTCAATCCTCAATCCTCAATCCTCAATCCTCAATCCTCAATCCTCAATCCTCAATCCTCAATCCTCAATCCTCAATCTTCAATCCTCAATCCTCAAACCTCAATCCGGATTCCTCAATTCTGAATCCTCAATCTTCAGCCGTCAGTCCTCAAGAATCAATTGTCAATCCTCAATCCTCAATAGAATATCCTCAATTCACAGTTTTCAATACTCAATCCCCATTCTTCAATATTCACATCTCAATCCACAAACATCAATTCTCATCACTCAACCCTCAACACTCAGTCCCCAATCCTCAATATTCAATCCTCAATCCTCAATCCTCTATCCACAATCCTCAAACTTCAATCCTCAATACTCAGCCTTCAATGCTCAGCCCTCATCCTCAATCCTCAATCCTCAATCCTCAATCCTCAATCCTCAATCTTCAATCCTCAAAACTCAACCTTCAATCCTCAATCCTCAGTCCTCAAACCCCAATTCTGAATTCTCAATCCTGAATCCTCAACCTTCAGCCCTCAGTCCTCAACAATCAGTTGTCAATCCTCAGTCCCAAATCCTCAATCCTCAACCCTCAGTCCTCATCCTCAATTCTCAATTCTCAATCCTCAATCCTCAATCCTCAATCCTCAACCCTCAGCCCTCATCCTCAATCCTCAATCCTCAATTCTCAGTCCTCAATCCTGAATCCTCAATTCTCAATCCTCAATCCTCAGTCTTCAGTCCTCAAACCTCAATCCTCAACCCTCAGCCCTCATCCTCAATCCTCAATCCTCAGTCCTCAATCCTCAATCCTCAATCCTCAAGCCTCAATCCTCATTCCTCAAACCTCAATCCTCAACCCTCAGACCTCATCCTCAATTCTCAATTCTCAATCCTCAATCCTCAATCCTCAGACCTCAATCCTCAATCCTCAACCCTCAATCCTCATTCCTCAAACCTCAATCCTGAACCCTCAGTCCTCATTCTCAATTCTCAATTCTCAATCCTCAATCCTCAATCCTCAATCCTCAATCCTCAATAATCAATCTCCAATCCTAGATCCTCAATCCCCAATCTTCAATCCTTAATTCTCAACCTTCAATCCTCAATCCCCAGTCCTCAATCTTCAATCCTCAATGCTCAATCCTCAATCCTCAATCCTCAATCCTCAGTCCTCAATCCACAATCCTCAACCCACCAACCTCAATCCTCGACCGTGAGTCCTCGTCCTCAATCCTCAAACCTCAATCCTCAATCCTCAATCTACAGTCATCAATACTCAATCTTCAATCCTCAATCCTCAATAATCAATACTCAATCCTCAATCCTCAATATTCAACACACAACCCTCAGCCATCAGTCCTCAATACTCAACCCTCAATCCTCAATTCACAATACTCAATAGAATATCCTGAATTCTCATGGTTCAATACTCAATCCACAAAATTCAATAATCAAATCTCAATCCTCAAACATCAATTCTCAGCACTCAATCCTCAATACTCAGTCCTCTCTCTTCAATCCTCCATCCTCAATCCTCAATCCTCAAGCGTCAATCCTCAATCCTCAATGCTCAACCCTCAATCCTCAGTCCTCAAACCTCAATCCGGATTCCTCAATTCTGAATCCTCAATCTTCAGCCGTCAGTCCTCAAGAATCAATTGTCAATCCTCAATCCTCAATAGAATATCCTCAATTCACAGTTTTCAATACTCAATCCCCATTCTTCAATATTCACATCTCAATCCACAAACATCAATTCTCATCACTCAACCCTCAACACTCAGTCCTCAATCTTCAATCCTCAATCCTCAATCCTCAATCCTCAATCCTCAATCCTCAATCTTCAATCCTCATTCCTCAATCCTCAATCCTCAGTAATCAATCCTCAATCTTCAATACTGAATCGTCAATCCTCAGTACTCAATCCTCAATCCTCAATTCTCTTTCCTCAAACCTCAATCCTCAACCCTCAGTCCTCATCCTCAATTCTCAAATCTCAATCCTCAATCCTCAATCCTCAATCCTCAATACTCAATCTTCAATAATCAATCCTCAACCCTCAATCTTCAATACTCAATCCTCAATCGTCAATCCTCAATCCCAAATCCTCAATCTTCAATCCTCAATCCTCAATCCTCAATCCTCAATCCTCAATCTTCAATCCTCAGTACTCAAACTTCAATCCTCAATCTTCAATCCTCAACCCTCAACACTCAGTCCTCAATGTTCAATTCTCAATTCTCAATCTTCAATCCACAATACTGAATCCTCAATCCTCAATCCTCAAGCCCCAATCCTCAATCCTCAATCCTCAATCCTCAATCCTCAATTTTCAATCCTCAATACTCAATCTTCAATCCTCAATCCTCAATCCTCAGTACTCAATCTTCAATCCTCAATCCTCAACCCTCAATCCTCAATCCTCATTCTTCAATCCTCAATACCCAATCCTCAACCTTCAATCCTCAATCCTCAATCCTCAATTCTCAATCTTCAATCCTCAGTCATCAATCCTCAATCTTCAATACTCAATCGTCAATCTTCAGTCCTCAATCCTCAATCCTCAATCCTTGTTCCTCAAACCTCAATCCTCAACCCTCAGTCCTCATACTCAATTCTCAATTCTCAATCCTCAATCCTCAATCCTCAATCTTCAATCATCAATAATCAATCTCCAATCCTAGATCCTCAATTCCCAATCCTCAATCTTCAATCCTCAATCCTCAGCCCTCAATCCTCAGTCCTCAAACCTCAATCCTGAATCCTCAATCGAGAATCCTCAATCTTCAGCCCTCACTCCTCAACAATCAGTTGTCAATCCTCAATCCTCAATAGAGTATCATCAATTCATAGTTTTCATTACTCAATACTCAATCTGCAATCTTCAAATCTCTATCCACAAACATCAATTCTCATCACTCAACCCTCAACACTCAGTCCCCAATCCTCAATATTCAATCCTCAATCCTCAATCCTCTATCCACAATCCTCAAACTTCAATCCTCAATACTCAGCCTTCAATGCTCAGCCCTCATCCTCAATCCTCAATCCTCAATCCTCAATCCTCAATCTTCAATCCTCAAAACTCAACCTTCAATCCTCAATCCTCAGTCCTCAAACCTCAATTCTGAATTCTCAATCCTGAATCCTCAACCTTCAGCCCCCAGTCCTCAACAATCAGTTGTCAAACCTCAGTCCCAAATCCTCAATCCTCAACCCTCAGTCCTCATCCTCAACTCTCAATTCTCAATCCTCAATCCTCAATCCTCAATCCTCAACCCTCAGCCCTCATCCTCAATCTTCAATCCTCAATTCTCAGTCCTCAATCCTCAATCCTCAATTCTCAATCCTCAATCCTCAGTCCTCAGTCCTCAAACCTCAATCCTCAACCCTCAGCCCTCATCCTCAATCCTCAATCCTCAGTCCTCAATCCTCAATCCTCAATCCTCAACCCTCAATCCTCATTCCTCAAACCTCAATCCTCAACCCTCAGACCTCATCCTCAATTCTCAATTCTCAATCCTCAATCCTCAATCCTCAGACCTCAATCCTCAATCCTCATCCCTCAATCCTCATTCCTCAAACCTCAATCCTGAACCCTCAGTCCTCATTCTCAATTCTCAATTCTCAATCCTCAATCCTCAATCCTCAATCCTCAATCCTCAATAATCAATCTCCAATCCTAGATCCTCAATCCCCAATCTTCAATCCTTAATTCTCAACCTTCAATCCTCAATCCCCAGTCCTCAATCTTCAATCCTCAATGCTCAATCCTCAATCCTCAATCCTCAATCCTCAGTCCTCAATCCACAATCCTCAACCCACCAACCTCAATCCTCGACCGTGAGTCCTCGTCCTCAATCCTCAAACCTCAATCCTCAATCCTCAATCTACAATCATCAATACTCATCTTCAATCCTCAATCCTCAATAATCAATCCTCAATCCTCAATCCTCAATATTCAACACACAACCCTCAGCCATCAGTCCTCAATACTCAACCATCAATCCTCAATTCACAATACTCAATAGAATATCCTGAATTCTCATGGTTCAATACTCAATCCGCAAAATTCAATAATCAAATCTCAATCCTCAAACATCAATTCTCAGCACTCAAACCTCAATACTCAGTCCTCTCTCTTCAATCCTCCATCCTCAATCCTCAATCCTCAAGCGTCAATCCTCAATCCTCAATGCTCAACCCTCAATCCTCAGTCCTCAAACCTCAATCCGGATTCCTCAATTCTGAATCCTCAATCTTCAGCCGTCAGTCCTCAAGAATCAATTGTCAATCCTCAATCCTCAATAGAATATCCTCAATTCACAGTTTTCAATACTCAATCCCCATTCTTCAATATTCACATCTCAATCCACAAACATCAATTCTCATCACTCAACCCTCAACACTCAGTCCTCAATCTTCAATCCTCAATCCTCAATCCTCAACCCTCAATCCTCAATCCTCATTCTTCAATCCTCAATACCCAATCCTCAACCTTCAATCCTCAATCCTCAATCCTCAATTCTCAATCTTCAATCCTCAGTCATCAATCCTCAATGTTCAATACTCAATCGTCAATCTTCAGTCCTCAATCCTCAATCCTCAATCCTTGTTCCTCAAACCTCAATCCTCAACCCTCAGTCCTCATACTCAATTCTCAATTCTCAATCCTCAATCCTCAATCCTCAATCTTCAATCATCAATAATCAATCTCCAATCCTAGGTCCTCAATTCCCAATCCTCAATCTTCAATCCTCAATCCTCAATCCTCAATTCTCAATCCTCAATCCTCAATCCTCAGACCTCAAACATCAATATTCAACACTCGGACCTGGCCCTCAATCCACAACGCTCAATCATCAATCCTCAATCTTCAATCATCAATACTCAATCTTCAATCCTCAATCCTCAACCCTCAATCCTCAATCCTCAATCCTCAATCTTTAATCCTCAATCCTCAATCCTCAATCCTCAATCCTAAACCTTCAACCCTCAATACTCAATCTTCAATCCTCAATCCTCAATCCTCAATCCTCAATCCTCAATCCTCAATCTTCAGACCTCAATCCTCAATCTTCAATACTCAATCGTCAATCCTCAGTCCTCAGTCCTCAATCCCCAATCCTCGTTCCTCAAACCTCAATCCTCAACCCTCAGTCCTCATCCTCAATTCTCAATTCTCAATACTCTATCCTCAATACTCAATCTTCAATCCTCAATAATCAATCTCGAATCCTAGATCCTCAATCACCAATCCGCAATCCTTAATCCTCAATCTTCAATCCTCAATCCCCAGTCCTCAAACTTCAATCCTCAATGCTCAATCCTCAATCTTCAGTCCTCAGTCCTCAATCCTCAATCCTCAATCCTCAAACCTCAATCCTCAACCGTCAGTCCTCGTCCTCAATCCTCAACCCTCAATCATAAGTCCTCAATCTTCAATCCTCAGTAATCAATCCTCAATCTCCAATACCGAATCGTCAATCCTCAGTCCTCAATCCTCAATCCTCAATCCTCAGACCTCAAACATCAACACTCAACCCTCAGTCCTCGTCCTCAATCCACAACCCTCAATCCTCAGTCCTCAATCTTCAATCCTCAATCCTCAATCCTCAATCCTCAACCCTCAATCCTCAGTCCTCAAACCTCAATCCTGAATCCTCAATCCAGAATCCTCAATCTTCAGCCCTCACTCCTCAACAATCAGTTGTCAATCCTCAATCCTCAATAGAGTATCATCAATTCATAGTTTTCATTACTCAATACTCAATCTGCAATCTTCAAATCTCTATCCACAAACATCAATTCTCATCACTCAACCCTCAACACTCAGTCCCCAATCCTCAATATTCAATCCTCAATCCTCAATCCTCTATCCACAATCCTCAAACTTCAATCCTCAATACTCAGCCTTCAATGCTCAGCCCTCATCCTCAATCCTCAATCCTCAATCCTCAATCCTCAATCTTCAATCCTCAAAACTCAACCTTCAATCCTCAATCCTCAGTCCTCAAACCCCAATTCTGAATTCTCAATCCTGAATCCTCAACCTTCAGCCCTCAGTCCTCAACAATCAGTTGTCAATCCTCAGTCCCAAATCCTCAATCCTCAACCCTCAGTCCTCATCCTCAATTCTCAATTCTCAATCCTCAATCCTCAATCCTCAATCCTCAACCCTCAGCCCTCATCCTCAATGCTCAATCCTCAATTCTCAGTCCTCAATCCTGAATCCTCAATTCTCAATCCTCAATCCTCAGTCTTCAGTCCTCAAACCTCAATCCTCAACCCTCAGCCCTCATCCTCAATCCTCAATCCTCAGTCCTCAATCCTCAATCCTCAATCCTCAAGCCTCAATCCTCATTCCTCAAACCACAATCCTCAACCCTCAGACCTCATCCTCAATTCTCAATTCTCAATCCTCAATCCTCAATCCTCAGACCTCAATCCTCAATCCTCAACCCTCAATCCTCATTCCTCAAACCTCAATCCTGAACCCTCAGTCCTCATTCTCAATTCTCAATTCTCAATCCTCAATCCTCAATCCTCAATCCTCAATCCTCAATAATCAATCTCCAATCCTAGATCCTCAATCCCCAATCTTCAATCCTTAATTCTCAACCTTCAATCCTCAATCCCCAGTCCTCAATCTTCAATCCTCATTGCTCAATCCTCAATCCTCAATCCTCAATCCTCAGTCCTCAATCCACAATCCTCAACCCACCAACCTCAATCCTCGACCGTGAGTCCTCGTCCTCAATCCTCAAACCTCAATCCTCAATCCTCAATCTACAATCATCAATACTCATCTTCAATCCTCAATCCTCAATAATCAATCCTCAATCCTCAATCCTCAATATTCAACACACAACCCTCAGCCATCAGTCCTCAATACTCAACCATCAATCCTCAATTCACAATACTCAATAGAATATCCTGAATTCTCATGGTTCAATACTCAATCCGCAAAATTCAATAATCAAATCTCAATCCTCAAACATCAATTCTCAGCACTCAAACCTCAATACTCAGTCCTCTCTCTTCAATCTTCCATCCTCAATCCTCAATCCTCAAGCGTCAATCCTCAATCCTCAATGCTCAACCCTCAATCCTCAGTCCTCAAACCTCAATCCGGATTCCTCAATTCTGAATCCTCAATCTTCAGCCGTCAGTCCTCAAGAATCAATTGTCAATCCTCAATCCTCAATAGAATATCCTCAATTCACAGTTTTCAATACTCAATCCCCATTCTTCAATATTCACATCTCAATCCACAAACATCAATTCTCATCACTCAACCCTCAACACTCAGTCCTCAATCTTCAATCCTCAATCCTCAATCCTCAATCCTCAATCCTCAATCCTCAATCTTCAATCTTCAATCCTCAATCCTCAATCCTCAGTAATCAATCCTCAATCTTCAATACTGAATCGTCAATCCTCAGTACTCAATCCTCAATCCTCAATTCTCTTTCCTCAAACCTCAATCCTCAACCCTCAGTCCTCATCCTCAATCCTCAATTCTCAATCCTCAATCCTCAATCCTCAATCCTCAATCCTCAATACTCAATCTTCAATCCTCAATCCTCAACCCTCAAACCTCAATCCTCATTCTTCAATCCTCAATACCCAATCCTCAACCTTCAATCCTCAATCCTCAATCTTCAATCCTCAATCCTCAATCCTCAGTACTCAATCTTCAATCCTCAATCCTCAACCCTCAATCCTCAATCCTCATTCTTCAATCCTCAATACCCAATCCTCAACCTTCAATCCTCAATCCTCAATCCTCAATTCTCAATCTTCAATCCTCAGTCATCAATCCTCAATCTTCAATACTCAATCGTCAATCTTCAGTCCTCAATCCTCAATCCTCAATCCTTGTTCCTCAAACCTCAATCCTCAACCCTCAGTCCTCATACTCAATTCTCAATTCTCAATCCTCAATCCTCAATCCTCAATCTTCAATCATCAATAATCAATCTCCAATCCTAGATCCTCAATTCCCAATCCTCAATCTTCAATCCTCAATCCTCAATCCTCAATTCTCAATCCTCAGTCCTCAATCCTCAGACCTCAAACATCAATATTCAACACTCGGACCTGATCCTCAATCCACAACGCTCAATCATCAATCCTCAATCTTCAATCATCAATACTCAATCTTCAATCCTCAATCCTCAACCCTCAATCCTCAATCCTCAATCCTCAATCTTTAATCCTCAATCCTCAATCCTCAATCCTCAATCCTAAACCTTCAACCCTCAATACTCAATCTTCAATCCTCAATCCTCAATCCTCAATCCTCAATCCTCAATCTTCATTCCGCAATCCTCAATCTTCAATCATCAATAATCAATCTCCAATCCTAGATCCTCAATTCCCAATCCTCAATCTTCAATCCTCAATACTCAATCCTCAATCCTCAATCCTCATACTTCAATCTTCAATACCCAATCCTCAATATTCAATCCTCAATCCTCAACCCTCAATTCTCAATCCTCAATCTTCAATCCTCAATACTCAATCTTCAATCCTCGGTCCTCAATCCTCAATCGTCAATCTCCAATCCTGAATACTCAATCTTCAATCCTCAATCCTCAAACCTCAATCCTCAATCCTCAATTCTAAACCCTCAACCCTCAGTCCTCAGTCCTCAATCCTCAATCCTCAATCCTCAATCCTCAGTCCTCAGTCCTCAAACCACAATCCTCAACCCTCAGCCCTCATCCTCAATCCTCAATCGTCAATCCTCAGACCTCAGCCCTCAAATCTCAACCCTCAACCCTCAGACCTCATCCTCAGTCCTCAATTCACAATCCTCAATCCTCAATCCTCATTCCCCAATACTCAATCTTCAATCCTCAATCCTCAATCCTCAATTCTCAATCCTCAATCCTCAATCCTCAGACCTCAAACATCAATACTCAACCCTCAGTCCTCGTCCTCAATCCAAAACCATCAATCCTCAATCGTCAACCTTCAATCATCAATATTCAATCTTCTGTCCTCAATCCGCAATCCTCAATCCTCAATCCTCAATGTTCAATCCGCAATACCCAATCCTCAAGCTTCAATCATCAATCCCCAATCCTCAATCCTCAATCCTCAATCCTCAATCCTCAATTTTCAATCCTCAATATTCAATCTTCAATCCTCAATCCTCAATCCTCAATACCCAAGCATCAATCCTCAATTCTCAATACTCAATAGAATATCCTGAATTTTCAGGATTTAATACTCAAACAACAACCCTCAACCCTCAGCCCTCATCCTCAATCCTCAATCCTCAATACTCAATCCTCAATCCTCAATATTCAATCCTCAATACTCAATCCTCGATCCTCAATCCTCAATCCTCAGTCCTCAATCCTCAATCCTCAGTAATCAATCCTCAGTCTTCAATACTCAATCGTCAATCATCAGTTCTCAATCCTCAAACCTCAATCCTCGTTCCTGAAACCTCAATCCTCAACCCTCAGTCCTCATCCTGAATTCTCAATTCTCAATCCTCAATCCTCAATCCTCAATCTTCAATCGTCATTAATCAATCGACAATCCTAGATCCTGAATCCCCAATCCTCAATCCTTAATCCAGAATCTTCAATCCTCAATGCCCGGTCCTCAATCTTCAATCCTCAATGTTCAATCATCAATCCTCAATCCTCAGTCCTCAATCTTCAAACCACAATCCTCAAACCTCAATCCTCAACCGCCGGTCCTCGTACTCAATCCTCAACCCTCAATCCTTAATCCTCAATCTTCAATCCTCAATACTCGATATTCAATCCTCAAACCTCAATCCTCAATCCTCAATCTTCAATCCTCAATCCTCAACCCTCAATCCTCAATCCTCATTCTTCAATCCTCAATACCCAATCCTCAACCTTCAATCCTCAATCCTCAATCCTCAATTCTCAATCTTCAATCCTCAGTCATCAATCCTCAATGTTCAATACTCAATCGTCAATCTTCAGTCCTCAATCCTCAATCCTCAATCCTTGTTCCTCAAACCTCAATCCTCAACCCTCAGTCCTCATACTCAATTCTCAATTCTCAATCCTCAATCCTCAATCCTCAATCTTCAATCATCAATAATCAATCTCCAATCCTAGGTCCTCAATTCCCAATCCTCAATCTTCAATCCTCAATCCTCAATCCTCAATTCTCAATCCTCAATCCTCAATCCTCAGACCTCAAACATCAATATTCAACACTCGGACCTGGCCCTCAATCCACAACGCTCAATCATCAATCCTCAATCTTCAATCATCAATACTCAATCTTCAATCCTCAATCCTCAACCCTCAATCCTCAATCCTCAATCCTCAATCTTTAATCCTCAATCCTCAATCCTCAGTCCTCAATCCTAAACCTTCAACCCTCAATACTCAATCTTCAATCCTCAATCCTCAATCCTCAATCCTCAATCCTCAATCTTCAGACCTCAATCCTCAATCTTCAATACTCAATCGTCAATCTTCAGTCCTCAATCCTCAATCCTCAATCCTCGTTCCTCAAACCTCAATCCTCAACCCTCAGTCCTCATACTCAATTCTCAATTCTCAATCCTCAATCCTCAATCCTCAATCTTCAATCATGAATAATCAATTTCCAATCCTAGATCCTCAATTCCCAATCCTCAATCTTCAATCCCCAATCCTCGATCCTCAATCCTCAATCTTCAATCCTCAATCCTCGATCCTCAATTCTCAATCCTCAATCCTCAATCCTCAGTCCTCAAACATCAATATTCAACACTCGGACCTGGTCCTCAATCCACAACGCTCAATCATCAATCGTCAATCTTCAATCCTCAATCCTCATTCTTCAATCCTCAACACCCAATCCTCAATCTTCAATCCTCAGTCCTCAATCCTCAATTCTCAATCCTGAATCCACAATCCTCAGACCTCAAACATCAATACTCAACCCTCAGACCTCGTCCTCAATCCACAACCCTCAATCCTCGATCCTCAATATTCAATCATCAATACCCAATCCTCAATCTTCAATACTCAATCCTCAATCCTCAATACTCAATCTTCAATCCTCAATACTCAATCCTCAATCCTCAATCCTCATACTTCAATCCTCAATACCCAATCCTCAATATTCAATCCTCAATCCTCAACCCTCAATTCTCAATCCTCAATCTTCAATCCTCAATACTCAATCTTCAATCCTCGGTCCTCAATCCTCAATCGTCAATCTCCAATCCTGAATACTCAATCTTCAATCCTCAATCCTCAAACCTCAATCCTCAATCCTCAATTCTAAACCCTCAACCCTCAGTCCTCAGTCCTCAATCCTCAACCCTCAATCCTCAATCCTCAGTCCTCAGTCCTCAAACCACAATCCTCAACCCTCAGCCCTCATCCTCAATCCTCAATCGTCAATCCTCAGTCCTCAGCCCTCAAATCTCAACCCACAACACTCAGACCTCATCCTCAGTCCTCAATTCACAATCCTCAATCCTCAATCCTCAATCCTCAATCTTCAATCATCAATAATCAATCTCCAATCCTAGATCCTCAATTCCCAATCCTCAATCTTCAATCCTCAATCCTCAATCCTCAATTCTCAATCCTCAATCCTCAATCCTCAGACCTCAAACATCGATATTCAACACTCGGACCTGATCCTCAATCCACAACGCTCAATCATCAATCCTCAATCTTCAATCATCAATACTCAATCTTCAATCCTCAATCCTCAACCCTCAATCCTCAATCCTCAATCCTCAATCTTTAATCCTCAATCCTCAATCCTCAATCCTCAATCCTAAACCTTCAACCCTCAATACTCAATCTTCAATCCTCAATCCTCAATCCTCAATCCTCAATCCTCAATCTTCAGACCTCAATCCTCAATCTTCAATACTCAATCGTCAATCTTCAGTCCTCAATCCTCAATCCTCAATCCTCGTTCCTCAAACCTCAATCCTCAACCCTCAGTCCTCATACTCAATTCTCAATTCTCAATCCTCAATCCTCAATCCTCAATCTTCAATCATCAATAATCAATTTCCAATCCTAGATCCTCAATTCCCAATCCTCAATCTTCAATCCCCAATCCTCGATCCTCAATCCTCAATCTTCAATCCTCAATCCTCGATCCTCAATTCTCAATCCTCAATCCTCAATCCTCAGACCTCAAACATCAATGTTCAACACTCGGACCTGGTCCTCAATCCACAACGCTCAATCATCAATCGTCAATCTTCAATCCTCAATCCTCATTCTTCAATCCTCAACACCCAATCCTCAATCTTCAATCCTCAATCCTCAATCCTCAATTCTCAATCCTGAATCCACAATCCTCAGACCTCAAACATCAATACTCAACCCTCAGACCTCGTCCTCAATCCACAACCCTCAATCCTCGATCCTCAATATTCAATCATCAATACCCAATCCTCAATCTTCAATACTCAATCCTCAATCCTCAATACTCAATCTTCAATCCTCAATACTCAATCCTCAATCCTCAATCCTCATACTTCAATCCTCAATACCCAATCCTCAATATTCAATCCTCAATCCTCAACCCTCAATTCTCAATCCTCAATCTTCAATCCTCAATACTCAATCTTCAATCCTCGGTCCTCAATCCTCAATCGTCAATCTCCAATCCTGAATACTCAATCTTCAATCCTCAATCCTCAAACCTCAATCCTCAATCCTCAATTCTAAACCCTCAACCCTCAGTCCTCAGTCCTCAATCCTCAACCCTCAATCCTCAATCCTCAGTCCTCAGTCCTCAAACCACAATCCTCAACCCTCAGCCCTCATCCTCAATCCTCAATCGTCAATCCTCAGTCCTCAGCCCTCAAATCTCAACCCTCAACACTCAGACCTCATCCTCAGTCCTCAATTCACAATCCTCAATCCTCAATCCTCATTCCCCAATACTCAATCTTCAATCCTCAATCCTCAATCCTCAATTCTCAATCCTCAATCCTCAATCCTCAGACCTCAAACATCAATACTCAACCCTCAGTCCTCGTCCTCAATCCAAAACCATCAATCCTCAATCGTCAACCTTCAATCATCAATATTCAATCATCTGTCCTCAATCCGCAATCCTCAATCCTCAATCCTCAATCCTCAATCCGCAATACCCAATCCTCAATCTTCAATCATCAATCCCCAATCCTCAATCCTCAATCCTCAATCCTCAATCCTCAATCTTCAATCCTCAATACTCAATCTTCAGTCCTCAATCCTCAATCCTCAATACCCAAGCATCAATCCTAAATTCTCAATACTCAATAGAATATCCTGAATTTTCAGGATTTAATACTCAAACAACAACCCTCAACCCTCAGCCCTCATCCTCAATCCTCAATCCTCAATCCTCAATCCTCAATCCTCAATCCTCAATATTCAATCCTCAATACTCAATCCTCGATCCTCAATCCTCAATCCTCAATCCTCAATCCTCAATCCTCAGTAATCAATCCTCAGTCTTCAATACTCAATCGTCAATCATCAGTTCTCAGTCCTCAATCCTCAATCCTCGTTCCTGAAACCTCAATCCTCAACCCTCAGTCCTCATCCTCAATTCTCAATTCTCAATCCTCAATCCTCAATCCTCAGTCCTCAATCCTCAATCCTCAACCCTCAATCCTCATTCCTCAAACCTCAATCCTGAACCCTCAGTCCTCATTCTCAATTCTCAATTCTCAATCCTCAATCCTCAATCCTCAATCCTCAATCCTCAATAATCAATCTCCAATCCTAGATCCTCAATCCCCAATCTTCAATCCTTAATTCTCAACCTTCAATCCTCAATCCCCAGTCCTCAATCTTCAATCCTCAATGCTCAATCCTCAATCCTCAATCCTCAATCCTCAGTCCTCAATCCACAATCCTCAACCCACCAACCTCAATCCTCGACCGTGAGTCCTCGTCCTCAATCCTCAAACCTCAATCCTCAAGCCTCAATCTACAATCATCAATACTCAATCTTCAATCCTCAATCCTCAATAATCAATCCTCAATCCTCAATCCTCAATATTCAACACACAACCCTCAGCCATTAGTCCTCAATACTCAACCATCAATCCTCAATTCACAATACTCAATAGAATATCCTGAATTCTCATGGTTCAATACTCAATCCACAAAATTCAATAATCAAATCTCAATCCTCAAACATCAATTCTCAGCACTCAATCCTCAATACTCAGTCCTCTCTCTTCAATCCTCCATCCTCAATCCTCAATCCTCAAGCGTCAATCCTCAATCCTCAATCCTCAACCCTCAATCCTCAGTCCTCAAAGCTCAATCCGGATTCCTCAATTCTGAATCCTCAATCTTCAGCCGTCAGTCCTCAAGAATCTATTGTCAATCCTCAATCCTCAATAGAATATCCTCAATTCACAGTTTTCAATACTCAATCCCCATTCTTCAATATTCACATCTCAATCCACAAACATCAATTCTCATCACTCAACCCTCAACACTCAGTCCTCAATCTTCAATCCTCAATCCTCAATCCTCAATCCTCAATCCTCAATCCTCAATCTTCAATCCTCATTCCTCAATCCTCAATCCTCAGTAATCAATCCTCAATCTTCAATACTGAATCGTCAATCCTCAGTACTCAATCCTCAATCCTCAATTCTCTTTCCTCAAACCTCAATCCTCAACCTTCAGTCCTCATCCTCAATTCTCAAATCTCAATCCTCAATCCTCAATCCTCAATCCTCAATCCTCAATACTCAATCTTCAACAATCAATCCTCAACCCTCAATCTTCAATACTCAATCCTCAATCGTCAATCCTCAATCCCAAATCCTCAATCTTCAATCCTCAATCCTCAATCCTCAATCCTCAATCCTCAATCTTCAATCCTCAGTACTCAAACTTCAATCCTCAATCTTCAATCCTCAACCCTCAACACTCAGTCCTCAATGTTCAATTCTCAATTCTCAATCTTCAATCCACAATACTGAATCCTCAATCCTCAATCCTCAAGTCCCAATCCTCAATCCTCAATCCTCAATCCTCAATCCTCAATTTTCAATCCTCAATACACAATCTTCTATCCTCAATCCTCAATCCTCAGTACTCAATCTTCAATCCTCAATCCTCAACCCTCAATCCTCAATCCTCATTCTTCAATCCTCAATACCCAATCCTCAACCTTCAATCCTCAATCCTCAATCCTCAATTCTCAATCTTCAATCCTCAGTCATCAATCCTCAATCTTCAATACTCAATCGTCAATCTTCAGTCCTCAATCCTCAATCCTCAATCCTTGTTCCTCAAACCTCAATCCCCAACCCTCAGTCCTCATACTCAATTCTCAATTCTCAATCCTCAATCCTCAATCCTCAATCTTCAATCATCAATAATCAATCTCCAATCCTAGATCCTCAATTCCCAATCCTCAATCTTCAATCCTCAATCCTCAACCCTCAATCCTCAGTCCTCAAACCTCAATCCTGAATCCTCAATCCAGAATCCTCAATCTTCAGCCCTCACTCCTCAACAATCAGTTGTCAATCCTCAATCCTCAATAGAGTATCATCAATTCATAGTTTTCATTACTCAATACTCAATCTGCAATCTTCAAATCTCTATCCACAAACATCAATTCTCATCACTCAACCCTCAACACTCAGTCCCCAATCCTCAATATTCAATCCTCAATCCTCAATCCTCTATCCACAATCCTCAAACTTCAATCCTCAATACTCAGCCTTCAATGCTCAGCCCTCATCCTCAATCCTCAATCCTCAATCCTCAATCCTCAATCTTCAATCCTCAAAACTCAACCTTCAATCCTCAATCCTCAGTCCTCAATCCTCAATCCTCAATCCTCAATCTTTAATCCTCAATCCTCAATCCTCAGTCCTCAATCCTAAACCTTCAACCCTCAATACTCAATCTTCAATCCTCAATCCTCAATCCTCAATCCTCAATCCTCAATCTTCAGACCTCAATCCTCAATCTTCAATACTCAATCGTCAATCTTCAGTCCTCAATCCTCAATCCTCAATCCTCGTTCCTCAAACCTCAATCCTCAACCCTCAGTCCTCATACTCAATTCTCAATTCTCAATCCTCAATCCTCAATCCTCAATCTTCAATCATGAATAATCAATTTCCAATCCTAGATCCTCAATTCCCAATCCTCAATCTTCAATCCCCAATCCTCGATCCTCAATCCTCAATCTTCAATCCTCAATCCTCGATCCTCAATTCTCAATCCTCAATCCTCAATCCTCAGTCCTCAAACATCAATATTCAACACTCGGACCTGGTCCTCAATCCACAACGCTCAATCATCAATCGTCAATCTTCAATCCTCAATCCTCATTCTTCAATCCTCAACACCCAATCCTCAATCTTCAATCCTCAGTCCTCAATCCTCAATTCTCAATCCTGAATCCACAATCCTCAGACCTCAAACATCAATACTCAACCCTCAGACCTCGTCCTCAATCCACAACCCTCAATCCTCGATCCTCAATATTCAATCATCAATACCCAATCCTCAATCTTCAATACTCAATCCTCAATCCTCAATACTCAATCTTCAATCCTCAATACTCAATCCTCAATCCTCAATCCTCATACTTCAATCCTCAATACCCAATCCTCAATATTCAATCCTCAATCCTCAACCCTCAATTCTCAATCCTCAATCTTCAATCCTCAATACTCAATCTTCAATCCTCGGTCCTCAATCCTCAATCGTCAATCTCCAATCCTGAATACTCAATCTTCAATCCTCAATCCTCAAACCTCAATCCTCAATCCTCAATTCTAAACCCTCAACCCTCAGTCCTCAGTCCTCAATCCTCAACCCTCAATCCTCAATCCTCAGTCCTCAGTCCTCAAACCACAATCCTCAACCCTCAGCCCTCATCCTCAATCCTCAATCGTCAATCCTCAGTCCTCAGCCCTCAAATCTCAACCCACAACACTCAGACCTCATCCTCAGTCCTCAATTCACAATCCTCAATCCTCAATCCTCAATCCTCAATCTTCAATCATCAATAATCAATCTCCAATCCTAGATCCTCAATTCCCAATCCTCAATCTTCAATCCTCAATCCTCAATCCTCAATTCTCAATCCTCAATCCTCAATCCTCAGACCTCAAACATCGATATTCAACACTCGGACCTGATCCTCAATCCACAACGCTCAATCATCAATCCTCAATCTTCAATCATCAATACTCAATCTTCAATCCTCAATCCTCAACCCTCAATCCTCAATCCTCAATCCTCAATCTTTAATCCTCAATCCTCAATCCTCAATCCTCAATCCTAAACCTTCAACCCTCAATACTCAATCTTCAATCCTCAATCCTCAATCCTCAATCCTCAATCCTCAATCTTCAGACCTCAATCCTCAATCTTCAATACTCAATCGTCAATCTTCAGTCCTCAATCCTCAATCCTCAATCCTCGTTCCTCAAACCTCAATCCTCAACCCTCAGTCCTCATACTCAATTCTCAATTCTCAATCCTCAATCCTCAATCCTCAATCTTCAATCATCAATAATCAATTTCCAATCCTAGATCCTCAATTCCCAATCCTCAATCTTCAATCCCCAATCCTCGATCCTCAATCCTCAATCTTCAATCCTCAATCCTCGATCCTCAATTCTCAATCCTCAATCCTCAATCCTCAGACCTCAAACATCAATATTCAACACTCGGACCTGGTCCTCAATCCACAACGCTCAATCATCAATCGTCAATCTTCAATCCTCAATCCTCATTCTTCAATCCTCAACACCCAATCCTCAATCTTCAATCCTCAATCCTCAATCCTCAATTCTCAATCCTGAATCCACAATCCTCAGACCTCAAACATCAATACTCAACCCTCAGACCTCGTCCTCAATCCACAACCCTCAATCCTCGATCCTCAATATTCAATCATCAATACCCAATCCTCAATCTTCAATACTCAATCCTCAATCCTCAATACTCAATCTTCAATCCTCAATACTCAATCCTCAATCCTCAATCCTCATACTTCAATCCTCAATACCCAATCCTCAATATTCAATCCTCAATCCTCAACCCTCAATTCTCAATCCTCAATCTTCAATCCTCAATACTCAATCTTCAATCCTCGGTCCTCAATCCTCAATCGTCAATCTCCAATCCTGAATACTCAATCTTCAATCCTCAATCCTCAAACCTCAATCCTCAATCCTCAATTCTAAACCCTCAACCCTCAGTCCTCAGTCCTCAATCCTCAACCCTCAATCCTCAATCCTCAGTCCTCAGTCCTCAAACCACAATCCTCAACCCTCAGCCCTCATCCTCAATCCTCAATCGTCAATCCTCAGTCCTCAGCCCTCAAATCTCAACCCTCAACACTCAGACCTCATCCTCAGTCCTCAATTCACAATCCTCAATCCTCAATCCTCATTCCCCAATACTCAATCTTCAATCCTCAATCCTCAATCCTCAATTCTCAATCCTCAATCCTCAATCCTCAGACCTCAAACATCAATACTCAACCCTCAGTCCTCGTCCTCAATCCAAAACCATCAATCCTCAATCGTCAACCTTCAATCATCAATATTCAATCATCTGTCCTCAATCCGCAATCCTCAATCCTCAATCCTCAATCCTCAATCCGCAATACCCAATCCTCAATCTTCAATCATCAATCCCCAATCCTCAATCCTCAATCCTCAATCCTCAATCCTCAATCTTCAATCCTCAATACTCAATCTTCAGTCCTCAATCCTCAATCCTCAATACCCAAGCATCAATCCTCAATTCTCAATACTCAATAGAATATCCTGAATTTTCAGGATTTAATACTCAAACAACAACCCTCAACCCTCAGCCCTCATCCTCAATCCTCAATCCTCAATCCTCAATCCTCAATCCTCAATCCTCAATATTCAATCCTCAATACTCAATCCTCGATCCTCAATCCTCAATCCTCAATCCTCAATCCTCAATCCTCAGTAATCAATCCTCAGTCTTCAATACTCAATCGTCAATCATCAGTTCTCAGTCCTCAATCCTCAATCCTCGTTCCTGAAACCTCAATCCTCAACCCTCAGTCCTCATCCTCAATTCTCAATTCTCAATCCTCAATCCTCAATCCTCAGTCCTCAATCCTCAATCCTCAACCCTCAATCCTCATTCCTCAAACCTCAATCCTGAACCCTCAGTCCTCATTCTCAATTCTCAATTCTCAATCCTCAATCCTCAATCCTCAATCCTCAATCCTCAATAATCAATCTCCAATCCTAGATCCTCAATCCCCAATCTTCAATCCTTAATTCTCAACCTTCAATCCTCAATCCCCAGTCCTCAATCTTCAATCCTCAATGCTCAATCCTCAATCCTCAATCCTCAATCCTCAGTCCTCAATCCACAATCCTCAACCCACCAACCTCAATCCTCGACCGTGAGTCCTCGTCCTCAATCCTCAAACCTCAATCCTCAAGCCTCAATCTACAATCATCAATACTCAATCTTCAATCCTCAATCCTCAATAATCAATCCTCAATCCTCAATCCTCAATATTCAACACACAACCCTCAGCCATTAGTCCTCAATACTCAACCATCAATCCTCAATTCACAATACTCAATAGAATATCCTGAATTCTCATGGTTCAATACTCAATCCACAAAATTCAATAATCAAATCTCAATCCTCAAACATCAATTCTCAGCACTCAATCCTCAATACTCAGTCCTCTCTCTTCAATCCTCCATCCTCAATCCTCAATCCTCAAGCGTCAATCCTCAATCCTCAATCCTCAACCCTCAATCCTCAGTCCTCAAAGCTCAATCCGGATTCCTCAATTCTGAATCCTCAATCTTCAGCCGTCAGTCCTCAAGAATCTATTGTCAATCCTCAATCCTCAATAGAATATCCTCAATTCACAGTTTTCAATACTCAATCCCCATTCTTCAATATTCACATCTCAATCCACAAACATCAATTCTCATCACTCAACCCTCAACACTCAGTCCTCAATCTTCAATCCTCAATCCTCAATCCTCAATCCTCAATCCTCAATCCTCAATCTTCAATCCTCATTCCTCAATCCTCAATCCTCAGTAATCAATCCTCAATCTTCAATACTGAATCGTCAATCCTCAGTACTCAATCCTCAATCCTCAATTCTCTTTCCTCAAACCTCAATCCTCAACCTTCAGTCCTCATCCTCAATTCTCAAATCTCAATCCTCAATCCTCAATCCTCAATCCTCAATCCTCAATACTCAATCTTCAACAATCAATCCTCAACCCTCAATCTTCAATACTCAATCCTCAATCGTCAATCCTCAATCCCAAATCCTCAATCTTCAATCCTCAATCCTCAATCCTCAATCCTCAATCCTCAATCTTCAATCCTCAGTACTCAAACTTCAATCCTCAATCTTCAATCCTCAACCCTCAACACTCAGTCCTCAATGTTCAATTCTCAATTCTCAATCTTCAATCCACAATACTGAATCCTCAATCCTCAATCCTCAAGTCCCAATCCTCAATCCTCAATCCTCAATCCTCAATCCTCAATTTTCAATCCTCAATACACAATCTTCTATCCTCAATCCTCAATCCTCAGTACTCAATCTTCAATCCTCAATCCTCAACCCTCAATCCTCAATCCTCATTCTTCAATCCTCAATACCCAATCCTCAACCTTCAATCCTCAATCCTCAATCCTCAATTCTCAATCTTCAATCCTCAGTCATCAATCCTCAATCTTCAATACTCAATCGTCAATCTTCAGTCCTCAATCCTCAATCCTCAATCCTTGTTCCTCAAACCTCAATCCCCAACCCTCAGTCCTCATACTCAATTCTCAATTCTCAATCCTCAATCCTCAATCCTCAATCTTCAATCATCAATAATCAATCTCCAATCCTAGATCCTCAATTCCCAATCCTCAATCTTCAATCCTCAATCCTCAACCCTCAATCCTCAGTCCTCAAACCTCAATCCTGAATCCTCAATCCAGAATCCTCAATCTTCAGCCCTCACTCCTCAACAATCAGTTGTCAATCCTCAATCCTCAATAGAGTATCATCAATTCATAGTTTTCATTACTCAATACTCAATCTGCAATCTTCAAATCTCTATCCACAAACATCAATTCTCATCACTCAACCCTCAACACTCAGTCCCCAATCCTCAATATTCAATCCTCAATCCTCAATCCTCTATCCACAATCCTCAAACTTCAATCCTCAATACTCAGCCTTCAATGCTCAGCCCTCATCCTCAATCCTCAATCCTCAATCCTCAATCCTCAATCTTCAATCCTCAAAACTCAACCTTCAATCCTCAATCCTCAGTCCTCAAACCTCAATTCTGAATTCTCAATCCTGAATCCTCAACCTTCAGCCCCCAGTCCTCAACAATCAGTTGTCAAACCTCAGTCCCGAATCCTCAATCCTCAACCCTCAGTCCTCATCCTCAATTCTCAATTCTCAATCCTCAATCCTCAATCCTCAATCCTCAACCCTCAGCCCTCATCCTCAATCTTCAATCCTCAATTCTCAGTCCTCAATCCTCAATCCTCAATTCTCAATCCTCAATCCTCAGTCCTCAGTCCTCAAACCTCAATCCTCAACCCTCAGCCCTCATCCTCAATCCTCAATCCTCAGTCCTCAATCCTCAATCCTCAATCCTCAACCCTCGATCCTCATTCCTCAAACCTCAATCCTCAACCCTCAGACCTCATCCTCAATTCTCAATTCTCAATTCTCAATCCTCAATCCTCAATCCTCAATCCTCAATCCTCAATAATCAATCTCCAATCCTAGATCCTCAATCCCCAATCTTCAATCCTTAATTCTCAACCTTCAATCCTCAATCCCCAGTCCTCAATCTTCAATCCTCAATGCTCAATCCTCAATCCTCAATCCTCAATCCTCAGTCCTCAATCCACAATCCTCAACCCACCAATCTCAATCCTCGACCGTGAGTCCTCGTCCTCAATCCTCAAACCTCAATCCTCAATCCTCAATCTACAATCATCAATACTCATCTTCAATCCTCAATCCTCAATAATCAATCCTCAATCCTCAATCCTCAATATTCAACACACAACCCTCAGCCATCAGTCCTCAATACTCAACCATCAATCCTCAATTCACAATACTCAATAGAATATCCTGAATTCTCATGGTTCAATACTCAATCCACAAAATTCAATAATCAAATCTCAATCCTCAAACATCAATTCTCAGCACTCAAACCTCAATACTCAGTCCTCTCTCTTCAATCCTACATCCTCAATCCTCAATCCTCAAGCGTCAATCCTCAATCCTCAATGCTCAACCCTCAATCCTCAGTCCTCAAACCTCAATCCGGATTCCTCAATTCTGAATCCTCAATCTTCAGCCGTCAGTCCTCAAGAATCAATTGTCAATCCTCAATCCTCAATAGAATATCCTCAATTCACAGTTTTCAATACTCAATCCCCATTCTTCAATATTCACATCTCAATCCACAAACATCAATTCTCATCACTCAACCCTCAACACTCAGTCCTCAATCTTCAATCCTCAATCCTCAATCCTCAATCCTCAATCCTCAATCCTCAATCCTCAATCCTCAATACTCAATCTTCAATCCTCAATCCTCAACCCTCAAACCTCAATCCTCATTCTTCAATCCTCAATACCCAATCCTCAACCTTCAATCCTCAATCCTCAATCCTCAATTCTCAATCTTCAATCCTCAGTCATCAATCCTCAATCTTCAATACTCAATCGTCAATCTTCAGTCCTCAATCCTCAATCCTCAATCCTCGTTCCTCAAACCTCAATCCTCAACCCTCAGTCCTCATACTCAATTCTCAATTCTCAATCCTCAATCCTCAATCCTCAATCTTCAATCATCAATAATCAATTTCCAATCCTAGATCCTCAATTCCCAATCCTCAATCTTCAATCCCCAATCCTCGATCCTCAATCCTCAATCTTCAATCCTCAATCCTCGATCCTCAATTCTCAATCCTCAATCCTCAATCCTCAGACCTCAAACATCAATATTCAACACTCGGACCTGGTCCTCAATCCACAACGCTCAATCATCAATCGTCAATCTTCAATCCTCAATCCTCATTCTTCAATCCTCAACACCCAATCCTCAATCTTCAATCCTCAATCCTCAATCCTCAATTCTCAATCCTGAATCCACAATCCTCAGACCTCAAACATCAATACTCAACCCTCAGACCTCGTCCTCAATCCACAACCCTCAATCCTCGATCCTCAATATTCAATCATCAATACCCAATCCTCAATCTTCAATACTCAATCCTCAATCCTCAATACTCAATCTTCAATCCTCAATACTCAATCCTCAATCCTCAATCCTCATACTTCAATCCTCAATACCCAATCCTCAATATTCAATCCTCAATCCTCAACCCTCAATTCTCAATCCTCAATCTTCAATCCTCAATACTCAATCTTCAATCCTCGGTCCTCAATCCTCAATCGTCAATCTCCAATCCTGAATACTCAATCTTCAATCCTCAATCCTCAAACCTCAATCCTCAATCCTCAATTCTAAACCCTCAACCCTCAGTCCTCAGTCCTCAATCCTCAACCCTCAATCCTCAATCCTCAGTCCTCAGTCCTCAAACCACAATCCTCAACCCTCAGCCCTCATCCTCAATCCTCAATCGTCAATCCTCAGTCCTCAGCCCTCAAATCTCAACCCTCAACACTCAGACCTCATCCTCAGTCCTCAATTCACAATCCTCAATCCTCAATCCTCATTCCCCAATACTCAATCTTCAATCCTCAATCCTCAATCCTCAATTCTCAATCCTCAATCCTCAATCCTCAGACCTCAAACATCAATACTCAACCCTCAGTCCTCGTCCTCAATCCAAAACCATCAATCCTCAATCGTCAACCTTCAATCATCAATATTCAATCATCTGTCCTCAATCCGCAATCCTCAATCCTCAATCCTCAATCCTCAATCCGCAATACCCAATCCTCAATCTTCAATCATCAATCCCCAATCCTCAATCCTCAATCCTCAATCCTCAATCCTCAATCTTCAATCCTCAATACTCAATCTTCAGTCCTCAATCCTCAATCCTCAATACCCAAGCATCAATCCTCAATTCTCAATACTCAATAGAATATCCTGAATTTTCAGGATTTAATACTCAAACAACAACCCTCAACCCTCAGCCCTCATCCTCAATCCTCAATCCTCAATCCTCAATCCTCAATCCTCAATCCTCAATATTCAATCCTCAATACTCAATCCTCGATCCTCAATCCTCAATCCTCAATCCTCAATCCTCAATCCTCAGTAATCAATCCTCAGTCTTCAATACTCAATCGTCAATCATCAGTTCTCAGTCCTCAATCCTCAATCCTCGTTCCTGAAACCTCAATCCTCAACCCTCAGTCCTCATCCTCAATTCTCAATTCTCAATCCTCAATCCTCAATCCTCAGTCCTCAATCCTCAATCCTCAACCCTCAATCCTCATTCCTCAAACCTCAATCCTGAACCCTCAGTCCTCATTCTCAATTCTCAATTCTCAATCCTCAATCCTCAATCCTCAATCCTCAATCCTCAATAATCAATCTCCAATCCTAGATCCTCAATCCCCAATCTTCAATCCTTAATTCTCAACCTTCAATCCTCAATCCCCAGTCCTCAATCTTCAATCCTCAATGCTCAATCCTCAATCCTCAATCCTCAATCCTCAGTCCTCAATCCACAATCCTCAACCCACCAACCTCAATCCTCGACCGTGAGTCCTCGTCCTCAATCCTCAAACCTCAATCCTCAAGCCTCAATCTACAATCATCAATACTCAATCTTCAATCCTCAATCCTCAATAATCAATCCTCAATCCTCAATCCTCAATATTCAACACACAACCCTCAGCCATTAGTCCTCAATACTCAACCATCAATCCTCAATTCACAATACTCAATAGAATATCCTGAATTCTCATGGTTCAATACTCAATCCACAAAATTCAATAATCAAATCTCAATCCTCAAACATCAATTCTCAGCACTCAATCCTCAATACTCAGTCCTCTCTCTTCAATCCTCCATCCTCAATCCTCAATCCTCAAGCGTCAATCCTCAATCCTCAATCCTCAACCCTCAATCCTCAGTCCTCAAAGCTCAATCCGGATTCCTCAATTCTGAATCCTCAATCTTCAGCCGTCAGTCCTCAAGAATCTATTGTCAATCCTCAATCCTCAATAGAATATCCTCAATTCACAGTTTTCAATACTCAATCCCCATTCTTCAATATTCACATCTCAATCCACAAACATCAATTCTCATCACTCAACCCTCAACACTCAGTCCTCAATCTTCAATCCTCAATCCTCAATCCTCAATCCTCAATCCTCAATCCTCAATCTTCAATCCTCATTCCTCAATCCTCAATCCTCAGTAATCAATCCTCAATCTTCAATACTGAATCGTCAATCCTCAGTACTCAATCCTCAATCCTCAATTCTCTTTCCTCAAACCTCAATCCTCAACCTTCAGTCCTCATCCTCAATTCTCAAATCTCAATCCTCAATCCTCAATCCTCAATCCTCAATCCTCAATACTCAATCTTCAACAATCAATCCTCAACCCTCAATCTTCAATACTCAATCCTCAATCGTCAATCCTCAATCCCAAATCCTCAATCTTCAATCCTCAATCCTCAATCCTCAATCCTCAATCCTCAATCTTCAATCCTCAGTACTCAAACTTCAATCCTCAATCTTCAATCCTCAACCCTCAACACTCAGTCCTCAATGTTCAATTCTCAATTCTCAATCTTCAATCCACAATACTGAATCCTCAATCCTCAATCCTCAAGTCCCAATCCTCAATCCTCAATCCTCAATCCTCAATCCTCAATTTTCAATCCTCAATACACAATCTTCTATCCTCAATCCTCAATCCTCAGTACTCAATCTTCAATCCTCAATCCTCAACCCTCAATCCTCAATCCTCATTCTTCAATCCTCAATACCCAATCCTCAACCTTCAATCCTCAATCCTCAATCCTCAATTCTCAATCTTCAATCCTCAGTCATCAATCCTCAATCTTCAATACTCAATCGTCAATCTTCAGTCCTCAATCCTCAATCCTCAATCCTTGTTCCTCAAACCTCAATCCCCAACCCTCAGTCCTCATACTCAATTCTCAATTCTCAATCCTCAATCCTCAATCCTCAATCTTCAATCATCAATAATCAATCTCCAATCCTAGATCCTCAATTCCCAATCCTCAATCTTCAATCCTCAATCCTCAACCCTCAATCCTCAGTCCTCAAACCTCAATCCTGAATCCTCAATCCAGAATCCTCAATCTTCAGCCCTCACTCCTCAACAATCAGTTGTCAATCCTCAATCCTCAATAGAGTATCATCAATTCATAGTTTTCATTACTCAATACTCAATCTGCAATCTTCAAATCTCTATCCACAAACATCAATTCTCATCACTCAACCCTCAACACTCAGTCCCCAATCCTCAATATTCAATCCTCAATCCTCAATCCTCTATCCACAATCCTCAAACTTCAATCCTCAATACTCAGCCTTCAATGCTCAGCCCTCATCCTCAATCCTCAATCCTCAATCCTCAATCCTCAATCTTCAATCCTCAAAACTCAACCTTCAATCCTCAATCCTCAGTCCTCAAACCTCAATTCTGAATTCTCAATCCTGAATCCTCAACCTTCAGCCCCCAGTCCTCAACAATCAGTTGTCAAACCTCAGTCCCGAATCCTCAATCCTCAACCCTCAGTCCTCATCCTCAATTCTCAATTCTCAATCCTCAATCCTCAATCCTCAATCCTCAACCCTCAGCCCTCATCCTCAATCTTCAATCCTCAATTCTCAGTCCTCAATCCTCAATCCTCAATTCTCAATCCTCAATCCTCAGTCCTCAGTCCTCAAACCTCAATCCTCAACCCTCAGCCCTCATCCTCAATCCTCAATCCTCAGTCCTCAATCCTCAATCCTCAATCCTCAACCCTCGATCCTCATTCCTCAAACCTCAATCCTCAACCCTCAGACCTCATCCTCAATTCTCAATTCTCAATTCTCAATCCTCAATCCTCAATCCTCAATCCTCAATCCTCAATAATCAATCTCCAATCCTAGATCCTCAATCCCCAATCTTCAATCCTTAATTCTCAACCTTCAATCCTCAATCCCCAGTCCTCAATCTTCAATCCTCAATGCTCAATCCTCAATCCTCAATCCTCAATCCTCAGTCCTCAATCCACAATCCTCAACCCACCAATCTCAATCCTCGACCGTGAGTCCTCGTCCTCAATCCTCAAACCTCAATCCTCAATCCTCAATCTACAATCATCAATACTCATCTTCAATCCTCAATCCTCAATAATCAATCCTCAATCCTCAATCCTCAATATTCAACACACAACCCTCAGCCATCAGTCCTCAATACTCAACCATCAATCCTCAATTCACAATACTCAATAGAATATCCTGAATTCTCATGGTTCAATACTCAATCCACAAAATTCAATAATCAAATCTCAATCCTCAAACATCAATTCTCAGCACTCAAACCTCAATACTCAGTCCTCTCTCTTCAATCCTACATCCTCAATCCTCAATCCTCAAGCGTCAATCCTCAATCCTCAATGCTCAACCCTCAATCCTCAGTCCTCAAACCTCAATCCGGATTCCTCAATTCTGAATCCTCAATCTTCAGCCGTCAGTCCTCAAGAATCAATTGTCAATCCTCAATCCTCAATAGAATATCCTCAATTCACAGTTTTCAATACTCAATCCCCATTCTTCAATATTCACATCTCAATCCACAAACATCAATTCTCATCACTCAACCCTCAACACTCAGTCCTCAATCTTCAATCCTCAATCCTCAATCCTCAATCCTCAATCCTCAATCCTCAATCCTCAATCCTCAATACTCAATCTTCAATCCTCAATCCTCAACCCTCAAACCTCAATCCTCATTCTTCAATCCTCAATACCCAATCCTCAACCTTCAATCCTCAATCCTCAATCCTCAATTCTCAATCTTCAATCCTCAGTCATCAATCCTCAATCTTCAATACTCAATCGTCAATCTTCAGTCCTCAATCCTCAATCCTCAATCCTTGTTCCTCAAACCTCAATCCTCAACCCTCAGTCCTCATACTCAATTCTCAATTCTCAATCCTCAATCCTCAATCCTCAATCTTCAATCATCAATAATCAATCTCCAATCCTAGATCCTCAATTCCCAATCCTCAATCTTCAATCCTCAATCCTCAATCCTCAATTCTCAATCCTCAATCCTCAATCCTCAGACCTCAAACATCAATATTCAACACTCGGACCTGATCCTCAATCCACAACGCTCAATCATCAATCCTCAATCTTCAATCATCAATACTCAATCTTCAATCCTCAATCCTCAACCCTCAATCCTCAATCCTCAATCCTCAATCTTTAATCCTCAATCCTCAATCCTCAATCCTCAATCCTAAACCTTCAACCCTCAATACTCAATCTTCAATCCTCAATCCTCAATCCTCAATCCTCAATCCTCAATCTTCAGACCTCAATCCTCAATCTTCAATACTCAATCGTCAATCTTCAGTCCTCAATCCTCAATCCTCAATCCTCGTTCCTCAAACCTCAATCCTCAACCCTCAGTCCTCATACTCAATTCTCAATTCTCAATCCTCAATCCTCATACCTCAATCTTCAATCATCAATAATCAATTTCCAATCCTAGATCCTCAATTCCCAATCCTCAATCTTCAATCCTCAATCCTCGATCCTCAATTCTCAATCCTCAATCCTCAATCCTCAGACCTCAAACATCAATATTCAACACTCGGACCTGGTCCTCAATCCACAACGCTCAATCATCAATCGTCAATCTTCAATCCTCAATCCTCATTCTTCAATCCTCAACACCCAATCCTCAATCTTCAATCCTCAATCCTCAATCCTCAATTCTCAATCCTCAATCCACAATCCTCAGACCTCAAACATCAATACTCAACCCTCAGACCTCGTCCTCAATCCACAACCCTCAATCCTCGATCCTCAATATTCAATCATCAATACCCAATCCTCAATCTTCAATCCTCAATCCTCAATCCTCAATACTCAATCTTCAATCCTCAATACTCAATCCTCAATCCTCAATCCTCATACTTCAATCCTCAATACCCAATCCTCAATATTCAATCCTCAATCCTCAACCCTCAATTCTCAATCCTCAATCTTCAATCCTCAATACTCAATCTTCAATCCTCGGTCCTCAATCCTCAATCGTCAATCTCCAATCCTGAATACTCAATCTTCAATCCTCAATCCTCAAACCTCAATCCTCAATCCTCAATTCTAAACCCTCAACCCTCAGTCCTCAGTCCTCAATCCTCAACCCTCAATCCTCAATCTTCAGTCCTCAGTCCTCAAACCACAATCCTCAACCCTCAGCCCTCATCCTCAATCCTCAATCGTCAATCCTCAGTCCTCAGCCCTCAAATCTCAACCCTCAACACTCAGACCTCATCCTCAGTCCTCAATCCGCAATCCTCAATCCTCAATCCTCAATCCTCAATCCGCAATACCCAATCCTCAATCTTCAATCATCAATCCCCAATCCTCAATCCTCAATCCTCAATCCTCAATCCTCAATCCTCAATCCTCAATCCTCAATCCTCAATCCTCAATCCTCAATCTTCAATCCTCAATCCTCAAACCTCAATCCGGATTCCTCAATTCTGAATCCTCAATCTTCAGCCGTCAGTCCTCAAGAATCAATTGTCAATCCTCAATCCTCAATAGAATATCCTCAATTCACAGTTTTCAATACTCAATCCCCATTCTTCAATATTCACATCTCAATCCACAAACATCAATTCTCATCACTCAACCCTCAACACTCAGTCCTCAATCTTCAATCCTCAATCCTCAATCCTCAATCCTCAATCCTCAATCCTCAATCCTCAATCTTCAATCCTCAATCCTCAATCCTCAATCCTCAGAAATCAATCCTCAATCTTCAATACTGAATCGTCAATCCTCAGTACTCAATCCTCAATCCTCAATTCTCTTTCCTCAAACCTCAATCCTCAACCCTCAGTCCTCATCCTCAATTCTCAAATCTCAATCCTCAATCCTCAATCCTCAATCCTCAATACTCAATCTTCAATAATCAATCCTCAACCCTCAATCTTCAATACTCAATCCTCAATCGTCAATCCTCAATCCCAAATCCTCAATCTTCAATCCTCAATCCTCAATCCTCAATCCTCAATCCTCAATCTTCAATCCTCAGTACTCAAACTTCAATCCTCAATCTTCAATCCTCAACCCTCAACACTCAGTCCTCCATGTTCAATTCTCAATTCTCAATCTTCAATCCACAATACTGAATCCTCAATCCTCAATCCTCAAGCCCCAATCCTCAATCCTCAATCCTCAATCCTCAATCCTCAATTTTGAATCCTCAATACTCAATCTTCAATCCTCAATCCTCAATCCTCAGTACTCAATCTTCAATCCTCAATCCTCAACCCTCAATCCTCAATCCTCATTCTTCAATCCTCAATACCCAATCCTCAACCTTCAATCCTCAATCCACAATCCTCAATTCTCAATCTTCAATCCTCAGTCATCAATCCTCAATCTTCAATACTCAATCGTCAATCTTCAGTCCTCAATCCTCAATCCTCAATCCTTGTTCCTCAAACCTCAATCCTCAACCCTCAGTCCTCATACTCAATTCTCAATTCTCAATTCTCAATCCTCAATCCTCAATCTTCAATCATCAATAATCAATCTCCAATCCTAGATCCTCAATTCCCAATCCTCAATCTTCAATCCTCAATCCTCAATCCTCAATTCTCAATCCTCAGTCCTCAATCCTCAGACCTCAAACATCAATATTCAACACTCGGACCTGATCCTCAATCCACAACGCTCAATCATCAATCCTCAATCTTCAATCATCAATACTCAATCTTCAATCCTCAATCCTCAACCCTCAATCCTCAATCCTCAATCCTCAATCTTTAATCCTCAATCCTCAATCCTCAATCCTCAATCCTAAACCTTCAACCCTCAATACTCAATCTTCAATCCTCAATCCTCAATCCTCAATCCTCAATCCTCAATCTTCAGTCCGCAATCCTCAATCTTCAATCATCAATAATCAATCTCCAATCCTAGATCCTCAATTCCCAATCCTCAATCTTCAATCCTCAATACTCAATCCTCAATCCTCAATCCTCATACTTCAATCTTCAATACCCAATCCTCAATATTCAATCCTCAATCCTCAACCCTCAATTCTCAATCCTCAATCTTCAATCCTCAATACTCAATCTTCAATCCTCGGTCCTCAATCCTCAATCGTCAATCTCCAATCCTGAATACTCAATCTTCAATCCTCAATCCTCAAACCTCAATCCTCAATTCTCAATTCTAAACCCTCAACCCTCAGTCCTCAGTCCTCAATCCTCAATCCTCAATCCTCAATCCTCAATCCTCAATCTTTAATCCTCAATCCTCAATCCTCAATCCTCAATCCTAAACCTTCAACCCTCAATACTCAATCTTCAATCCTCAATCCTCAATCCTCAATCCTCAATCCTCAATCTTCAGACCTCAATCCTCAATCTTCAATACTCAATCGTCAATCTTCAGTCCTCAATCCTCAATCCTCAATCCTCGTTCCTCAAACCTCAATCCTCAACCCTCAGTCCTCATACTCAATTCTCAATTCTCAATCCTCAATCCTCATACCTCAATCTTCAATCATCAATAATCAATTTCCAATCCTAGATCCTCAATTCCCAATCCTCAATCTTCAATCCTCAATCCTCGATCCTCAATTCTCAATCCTCAATCCTCAATCCTCAGACCTCAAACATCAATATTCAACACTCGGACCTGGTCCTCAATCCACAACGCTCAATCATCAATCGTCAATCTTCAATCCTCAATCCTCATTCTTCAATCCTCAACACCCAATCCTCAATCTTCAATCCTCAATCCTCAATCCTCAATTCTCAATCCTCAATCCACAATCCTCAGACCTCAAACATCAATACTCAACCCTCAGACCTCGTCCTCAATCCACAACCCTCAATCCTCGATCCTCAATATTCAATCATCAATACCCAATCCTCAATCTTCAATCCTCAATCCTCAATCCTCAATACTCAATCTTCAATCCTCAATACTCAATCCTCAATCCTCAATCCTCATACTTCAATCCTCAATACCCAATCCTCAATATTCAATCCTCAATCCTCAACCCTCAATTCTCAATCCTCAATCTTCAATCCTCAATACTCAATCTTCAATCCTCGGTCCTCAATCCTCAATCGTCAATCTCCAATCCTGAATACTCAATCTTCAATCCTCAATCCTCAAACCTCAATCCTCAATCCTCAATTCTAAACCCTCAACCCTCAGTCCTCAGTCCTCAATCCTCAACCCTCAATCCTCAATCTTCAGTCCTCAGTCCTCAAACCACAATCCTCAACCCTCAGCCCTCATCCTCAATCCTCAATCGTCAATCCTCAGTCCTCAGCCCTCAAATCTCAACCCTCAACACTCAGACCTCATCCTCAGTCCTCAATCCGCAATCCTCAATCCTCAATCCTCAATCCTCAATCCGCAATACCCAATCCTCAATCTTCAATCATCAATCCCCAATCCTCAATCCTCAATCCTCAATCCTCAATCCTCAATCCTCAATCCTCAATCCTCAATCCTCAATCCTCAATCCTCAATCTTCAATCCTCAATCCTCAAACCTCAATCCGGATTCCTCAATTCTGAATCCTCAATCTTCAGCCGTCAGTCCTCAAGAATCAATTGTCAATCCTCAATCCTCAATAGAATATCCTCAATTCACAGTTTTCAATACTCAATCCCCATTCTTCAATATTCACATCTCAATCCACAAACATCAATTCTCATCACTC